>NW_027472589.1:19862500-20155528 GCF_030347505.1 Rhynchophorus ferrugineus
CGGTCCAACTGACTTTATTACTTTTTACTACTGATTGTTTCAGTCGCTATTTTCGGTCCAACTGATTTTACTACTTTTTTCCAGTGACTGTTTCAGTCGCTGTTTTGGGTCCAACGGATTTTACTACTTTTTACTAGTGACTGTTTCAGTCTCTATTTTCGGTCCAACTGATTTTACTACGTTTTACTGGTGACTGTTTCAGTCGCTGTTTTGAGTCCAACGGATTTTACTACTTTTTGCTAGTGACTGTTTCAGTCGCTATTTTCGGTTCAACTGATTTTACTACTTTTTACTAGTGACTGTTCAGTCGCTATTTTCGGTCCAACTGATTTTATTACTTTTTACTACTGACTGTTTCAGTCGGTATTTTCGGTCCAACTGATTTTACTACTTTTTGCTAGTGACTGTTTCAGTCGCTATTTTCGGTCCAACTGATTTTACTACTTTTTGCTAGTGACTGTTTCAGTCGCTATTTTCGGTCCAATTGATTTTACTACTTTTTACTAGTGACTGTTTCAGTCGCTATTTTCGGTCCAACTGACTTTATTACTTTTTACTACTGATTGTTTCAGTCGCTATTTTCGGTCCAACTGATTTTACTACTTTTTTCCAGTGACTGTTTCAGTCGCTGTTTTGGGTCCAACGGATTTTACTACTTTTTACTAGTGACTGTTTCAGTCTCTATTTTCGGTCCAACTGATTTTACTACGTTTTACTGGTGACTGTTTCAGTCGCTGTTTTGAGTCCAACGGATTTTACTACTTTTTACTAGTGACTGTTTCAGTCGCTGTTTTGGGTCCAACGGATTTTACTACGTTTTACTAGCGACGGTTTCAGCCGCTATTTTCGGTCCAACTGATTTTACTACTTTTTACTTGTGACTGTTTCAGTCGCTGTTTTGGGTCCAACTGATTTTACTACTTTTTACTAGTGACTGTTTCAGTCGCTGTTTTGGGTCCAACGGATTTTACTACTTTTTGCTAGTGACTGTTTCAGTCGCTATTTTCGGTTCAACTGATTTTACTACTTTTTACTAGTGACTGTTCAGTCGCTATTTTCGGTCCAACTGATTTTATTACTTTTTACTACTGACTGTTTCAGTCGCTATTTTCGGTCCAACTGATTTTACTACTTTTTTCTAGTGACTGTTTCAGTCGCTGTTTTCGGCCCAACTGATTTTACTACGTTTTACTGGTGACTGTTTCAGTCGCTATTTTCGGTTCAACTGATTTTACTACTTTTTACTAGTGACTGTTTCAGTCGCTATTTTCGGTCCAACTGATTTTACTACTTTTTTCTAGTGACTGTTCCAGTCGCTGTTTTCGGCCCAACTGATTTTACTACGTTTTACTGGTGACTGTTTCAGTCGCTATTTTCGGTTCAACTGATTTTACTACTTTTTACTAGTGACTGTTTCAGTCGCTATTTTCGGTCCAACTGATTTTATTACTTTTTACTACTGATTGTTTCAGTCGCTATTTTCGGTCCAACTGATTTTACTACTTTTTTCTAGTGACTGTTTCAGTCGCTGTTTTGGGTCCAACGGATTTTACTACTTTTTACTAGTGACTGTTCCAGTCGCTGGTTTTGGTTCAACTGATTTTATTACTTTTTACTAGTGACTGTTTCAGTCGCTATTTTCGGTCCAACTGATTTTACTACTTTTTATTAGTGACTGTTTAAGTCGGTATTTTCGGTCCAACTGATTTTACTACTTTTTACTAGTGACTGTTTCAGTCGCTGTTTTGGGTCCAACGGATTTTACTACTTTTGCTAGTGACTGTTTCAGTCGCTATTTTCGGTTCAACTGATTTTACTACTTTTTACTAGTGACTGTTTCAGTCGCTATTTTCGGTCCAACTGATTTTATTGCTTTTTACTACTGACTGTTTCAGTCGCTATTTTCGGTCCAATTTATTTTACTACTTTTTACTACTTATTGTTTCAGTCCCTGTTTTCGGTTAAACTGATTTTACTACTTTTTGCTAGTGACTGTTTCAGTCGCTATTTTCGGTCCAACTGATTTTATTACTTTTTACTACTGACTGTTTCAGTCGCTATTTTCGGTCCAACTGATTTTACTACTCTTTTCTAGTGACTGTTTCAGTCGCTGTTTTGGGTCCAACGGATTTTACTACTTTTTGCTAGTGACTGTTTCAGTCGCTATTTTCGGTCCAACTGATTTTACTACTTTTTACTAGTGACTGCTTCAGCCGCTATTTTCGGTCCAACTGATTTTATTGCTTTTCATTACTGACTGTTTCAGTCGCTATTTTGATTCCAATTGATTTTACTACTTCTTGCTAGTGACTGTTTCAGTCGCTATTTTCGGTTCAACTGATTTTACTAGTTTTAACTAGTGACTGTTCAGTCGCTATTTTCGGTCCAACTGATTTTATTACTTTTTACTACTGACTGTTTCAGTCGCTATTTTCGGTCCAACTGATTTTACTACTCTTTTCTAGTGACTGTTTCAGTCGATATTTTCGGTCCAACTGATTTTACTACTTTTTACTGGTGACTGTTTCAGTCGCTGTTTTGGGTCCAACGGATTTTACTACGTTTTACTAGCGACGGTTTCAGCCGCTATTTTCGGTCCAACTGATTTTACTACTTTTTACTAGTGACTGTTTCAGTCGCTGTTTTGGGTCCAACGGATTTTACTACTTTTTGCTAGTGACTGTTTCAGTCGCTATTTTCGGTTCAACTGATTTTACTACTTTTTACTAGTGACTGTTCAGTCGCTATTTTCGGCCCAACTGATTTTATTACTTTTTACTACTGACTGTTTCAGTCGCTATTTTCGGTCCAACTGATTTTACTACTCTTTTCTAGTGACTGTTTCAGTCGCTGTTTTGGGTCCAACGGATTTTACTACTTTTTAGTAGTGACTGTTTCAGTCGCTATTTTCGGTCCAACTAATTTTACTACTTTTTACTTGTGACTGTTTCAGTCGCTGTTTTGGGTCCAACGGATTTTACTACTTTTTACTAGTGACTGTTTCAGTCACTGGTTTCGGTTCCACTGATTTTATTACTTTTTACTAGTGACTGTTTCAGTCGCTGGTTTCGGTTCAACTGATTTTATTACTTTTTACTAGTGACTGTTTCAGTCGCTATTTTCGGTCCAACTGATTTTACTACTTTTTATTAGTGACCGTTTCAGTCGCTGTTTTCGGTCCAACGGATTTTAATATTTTTATTAGTGACTGTTTCAGTCGGTATTTTCGGTCCAACTGATTTTACTACTTTTTGCTAGCGACTGTTTCAGTCGCTATTTTCGGTTCAACTGATTTTACTACTTTTTACTACTGTCTGTTTCAGTCGCTATTTTCGGTCCAATTGATTTTACTACTTTTTACTACTGATTGTTTCAGTTGCTGTTTTCGGTTAAACTGATTTTACTACTTTTTACTAGTGACTGTTTCAGTCGCTATTTTCGGTTCAACTGATTTTACTACTTTTTACTAGTGACTGTTTCAGTCGCTATTTTCGGTCCAACTGATTTTATTACTTTTTACTACTGATTGTTTCAGTCGCTATTTTCGGTCCAACTGATTTTACTACTTTTTTCTAGTGACTGTTTCAGTCGCTGTTTTGGGTCCAACGGATTTTACTACTTTTTACTAGTGACTGTTTCAGTCGCTGGTTTTGGTTCAACTGATTTTATTACTTTTTACTAGTGACTGTTTCAGTCGCTATTTTCGGTCCAACTGATTTTACTACTTTTTATTAGTGACTGTTTCAGTCGGTATTTTCGGTCCAACTGATTTTACTACTTTTTACTAGTGACTGTTTCAGTCGCTGTTTTGGGTCCAACGGATTTTACTACTTTTTGCTAGTGACTGTTTCAGTCGCTATTTTCGGTTCAACTGATTTTACTACTTTTTACTAGTGATTGTTTCAGTCGCTATTTTAGGTCCAACTGATTTTATTGCTTTTTACTACTGACCGTTTCAGTCGCTATTTTCGGTCCAATTTATTTTACTACTTTTTACTACTTATTGTTTCAGTCGCTGTTTTCGGTTAAACTGATTTTACTGCTTTTTGCTAGTGACTGTTTCAGTCGCTATTTTCGGTCCAACTGATTTTATTACTTTTTACTACTGACTGTTTCAGTCGCTATTTTCGGTCCAACTGATTTTACTACTCTTTTCTAGTGACTGTTTCAGTCGCTGTTTTGGGTCCAACTGATTTTACTACTTTTTACTAGTGACTGTTTCAGTCGCTGTTTTGGGTCCAACGGATTTTACTACTTTTTGCTAGTGACTGTTTCAGTCGCTATTTTCGGTTCAACTGATTTTACTACTTTTTACTAGTGACTGTTTCAGTCACTATTTTCGGTCCAACTGATTTTATTGCTTTTTATTACTGACTGTTTCAGTCGCTATTTTCGGTTCAACTGATTTTACTACTTTTAACTAGTGACTGTTCAGTCGCTATTTTCGGTCCAACTGATTTTATTACTTTTTACTACTGACTGTTTCAGTCGCTATTTTCGGTCCAACTGATTTTACTACTCTTTTCTAGTGACTGTTTCAGTCGGTATTTTCGGTCCAACTGATTTTACTACTTTTTACTGGTTACTGTTTCAGTCGCTGTTTTGGGTCCAACGGATTTTACTACGTTTTACTAGCGACGGTTTCAGCCGCTATTTTCGGCCCAACTGATTTTACTACTTTTTACTTGTGACTGTTTCAATCGCTCTTTTCGGTCCAACGGATTTTACTACTTTTTATTAGTGACTGTTTCAGTCGGTATTGTCGGTCCAACTGATTTTACTACTTTTTACTAGTGACTGTTTCAGTCGCTGTTTTGGGTCCAACGGATTTTACTACATTTTGCTAGTGACTGTTTCAGTCGCTATTTTCGGTTCAACTGATTTTACTACTTTTTACTAGTGACTGTTCAGTCGCTATTTTCGTTCCAACTGATTTTACTACTCTTTTCTAGTGACTGTTTCATTCGCTGTTTTGGGTCCAACGGATTTTACTACTTTTTAGTAGTGACTGTTTCAGTCGCTATTTTCGGTCCAACTGATTTTACTACTTTTTACTTGTGACTATTTCAGTCGTTGTTTTGGGTCCAACGGATTTTACTACCTTTTACTAGTGACTATTTCAGTCACTGGTTTTGGTTCAACTGATTTTATTACTTTTTACTAGTGACTGTTTCAGTCGCTGGTTTCGGTTCAACTGATTTTATTACTTTTTACTAGTGACTGTTTCAGCGGCTATTTTCGGTCCAACTGATTTTACTACTTTTTATCAGTGACCGTTTCAGTCGCTGTTTTCGGTCCAACGGATTTTAATACTTTTTATTAGTGACTGTTTCAGTCGGTATTTTCGGTCCAACTGATTTTACTACTTTTTGCTAGTGACTATTTCAGTCGCTATTTTCGGTTCAACTGATTTTAATACTTATTACTACTGTCTGTTTCAGTCGCTATTTTCGTTCCAATTGATTTTACTACTTTTTACTACTGATTGTTTCAGTCGCTGTTTTCGGTTAAACTGACTTTACTACTTTTTACTAGTGACTGTTTCAGTCGCTATTTTCGGTCCAACTGATTTTATTACTTTTTACTAGTGACTGTTTCAGTCGCTATTTTCGGTCCAACTGATTTTATTATTTTTTATTAGGTTCGTCCATCGATCGATGACCGTCTCAGTCGCTGTTTTCGGTCCAACGGATTTTACTACTTTTTATTAGTGACTGTTTCAGTCGGTATTTTCGGTCCAACTGATTTTACTACTTTTTATTAGTGACTGTTTCAGTCGCTATTTTCGGTCCAACTGATTTTATTGCTTTTTATTACTGACTGTTTCAGTCGCTATTTTGGGTCCAATTGATTTTAATACTTCTTGCTAGTGACTGTTTCAGTCGCTATTTTCGGTTCAACTGATTTTACTACTTTTAACTAGTGACTGTTCAGTCGCTATTTTCGGTCCAACTGATTTTATTACTTTTTACTACTGACTGTTTCAGTCGCTATTTTCGGTCCAACTGATTTTACTACTCTTTTCTAGTGACCGTTTCAGTCGCTATTTTCGGTCCAACTGATTTTACTACTTTTTACTAGCGACGGTTTCAGCCACTATTTTCGGTCCAACTGATTTTATTACTTTTTATTAGTGACTGTTTCAGTCGGTATTTTCGGTCCAACTGATTTTACTACTTTTTATTAGTGACTGTTTCAGTCGCTATTTTCGGTCCAACTGATTTTATTGCTTTTTATTACTGACTGTTTCAGTCGCTATATTGGGTCCAATTGATTTTAATACTTCTTGCTAGTGACTGTTTCAGTCGCTATTTTCGGTTCAACTGATTTTACTACTTTTAACTAGTGACTGTTCAGTCGCTATTTTCGGTCCAACTGATTTTATTGCTTTTTATTACTGACTGTTTCAGTCGCTATTTTGGGTCCAATTGATTTTAATACTTCTTGCTAGTGACTGTTTCAGTCGCTATTTTCGGTTCAACTGATTTTACTAATTTTAACTAGTGACTGTTCAGTCGCTATTTTCGGTCCAACTGATTTTATTACTTTTTACTACTGACTGTTTCAGTCGCTATTTTCGGTCCAACTGATTTTACTACTCTTTTCTAGTGACCGTTTCAGTCGGTATTTTCGGTCCAACTGATTTTACTACTTTTTACTAATGACTGTTTCAGTCGCTGTTTTGGGTCCAACGGATTTTACTACGTTTTACTAGCGACGGTTTCAGCCGCTATTTTCGGTCCAACTGATTTTACTACTTTTTACTTGTGACTGTTTCAGTCGCTGTTTTGGGTCCAACTGATTTTACTACTTTTTACTAGTGACTGTTTCAATCGCTCTTTTCGGTCCAACGGATTTTACTACTTTTTATTAGTGACCGTCTCAGTCGCTGTTTTCGGTCCAACGGATTTTACTACTTTTTATTAGTGACTGTTTCAGTCGGTATTGTCGGTCCAACTGATTTTACTACTTTTTACTAGTGACTGTTTCAGTCGCTGTTTTGGGTCCAACGGATTTTACTACTTTTTGCTAGTGACTGTTTCAGTCGCTATTTCGGTTCAACTGATTTTACTACTTTTTACTAGTGACTGTTCAGTCGCTATTTTCGGTCCAACTGATTTTATTACTTTTTACTACTGACTGTTTCAGTCGCTATTTTCGGTCCAACTGATTTTACTACTCTTTTCTAGTGACTGTTTCAATCGCCGTTTTCGGCCCAACTGATTTTACTACGTTTTACTGGTGACTGTTTCAGTCGCTATTTTCGGTTCAACTGATTTTACTACTTTTTACTAGTGACTGTTTCAGTCGCTATTTTCGTTACAACTGATTTTATTACTTTTTACTACTGACTGTTTCAGTCGCTATTTTCGGTCCAACTGATTTTACTACTCTTTTCTAGTGACTGTTTCAGTCGGTATTTTCGGCCCAACTGATTTTACTACGTTTTACTGGTGACTGTTTCAGTCGCTATTTTCGGTTCAACTGATTTTACTACTTTTTACTAGTAACTGTTTCAGTCGCTATTTTCGTTACAACTGATTTTATTACTTTTTACTACTGACTGTTTCAGTCGCTATTTTCGGTCCAACTGATTTTACTACTCTTTTCTAGTGACTGTTTCAGTCGCCGTTTTCGGCCCAACTGATTTTACTACGTTTTACTGGTGACTGTTTCAGTCGCTATTTTCGGTTCAACTGATTTTACTACTTTTTACTAGTGACTGTTTCAGTCGCTATTTTCGTTACAACTGATTTTATTACTTTTTACTACTGACTATTTCAGTCGCTATTTTCGGTCCAACTGATTTTACTACTCTTTTCTAGTGACTGTTTCAGTCGCTATTTTCGGTTCAACTGATTTTACTACTTTTTACTAGTGACTGTTTCAGTCGCTATTTTCGTTACAACTGATTTTATTACTTTTTACTACTGACTGTTTCAGTCGCTATTTTCGGTCCAACTGATTTTACTACTCTTTTCTAGTGACTGTTTCAGTCGGTATTTTCGGTCCAACTGATTTTACTACTTTTTTCTAGTGACTGTTTCAGTCGCTGGTTTCGGTCCAACTGATTATACTAGTTTTTACTAGTGACTGTTTCAGTCGCTAGTAAAAAGTAGTAAAAAAGTAGTTGTTTTGGGTCCAACGGATTTTACTTCTTTTTACTAGTGACTGTTTCACTCGCTGTTTTCGGTCCAACTGATTTTACTACTTTTTTCTAGTGACTGTTTCAGTCGCTGGTTTCGGTCCAACTGATTATACTAGTTTTTACTAGTGACTGTTTCAGTCGCTGTTTTCGGTCCAACGGATTTTACTACTTTTTACTAGTTACTGTTTCAGTCGCTATTTTCGGTCCAACTGATTTTACTACATTTTATTTGTGACTGTTTCAGTCGCTGTTTTGGGTCCAACGGATTTTACTACTTTTTACTAGTTACTGTTTCAGTCGCTATTTTCGGTCCAACTGATTTTACTACTTTTTACTAGTGACTGTTTCAATCGCTCTTTTCGGCCCAACGGATTTTACTACTTTTTATTAGTGACCGTCTCAGTCGCTGTTTTCGGTCCAACGGATTTTACTACTTTTTATTAGTGACTGTTTCAGTCGGTATTTTCGGTCCAACTGATTTTACTACTTTTTGCTAGTGACTGTTTCAGTCGCTATTTTCGGTCCAACTGATTTTACTACTTTTTGCTAGTGACTGTTTCAGTCGCTATTTTCGGTCCAATTGATTTTACTACTTTTTACTAGTGACTGTTTCAGTCGCTATTTTCGGTCCAACTGACTTTATTACTTTTTACTACTGATTGTTTCAGTCGCTATTTTCGGTCCAACTGATTTTACTACTTTTTTCCAGTGACTGTTTCAGTCGCTGTTTTGGGTCCAACGGATTTTACTACTTTTTACTAGTGACTGTTTCAGTCTCTATTTTCGGTCCAACTGATTTTACTACGTTTTACTGGTGACTGTTTCAGTCGCTGTTTTGAGTCCAACGGATTTTACTACTTATTACTAGTGACTGTTTCAGTCGCTGTTTTGGGTCCAACGGATTTTACTACGTTTTACTAGCGACGGTTTCAGCCGCTATTTTCGGTCCAACTGATTTTACTACTTTTTACTTGTGACTGTTTCAGTCGCTGTTTTGGGTCCAACTGATTTTACTACTTTTTACTAGTGACTGTTTCAGTCGCTGTTTTGGGTCCAACGGATTTTACTACTTTTTGCTAGTGACTGTTTCAGTCGCTATTTTCGGTTCAACTGATTTTACTACTTTTTACTAGTGACTGTTCAGTCGCTATTTTCGGTCCAACTGATTTTATTACTTTTTACTACTGACTGTTTCAGTCGCTATTTTCGGTCCAACTGATTTTACTACTTTTTTCTAGTGACTGTTTCAGTCGCTGTTTTCGGCCCAACTGATTTTACTACGTTTTACTGGTTACTGTTTCAGTCGCTATTTTCGGTTCAACTGATTTTACTACTTTTTACTAGTGACTGTTTCAGTCGCTATTTTCGGTCCAACTGATTTTACTACTTTTTTCTAGTGACTGTTTCAGTCGCTGTTTTCGGCCCAACTGATTTTACTACGTTTTACTGGTGACTGTTTCAGTCGCTATTTTCGGTTCAACTGATTTTACTACTTTTTACTAGTGACTGTTTCAGTCGCTATTTTCGGTCCAACTGATTTTATTACTTTTTACTACTGATTGTTTCAGTCGCTATTTTCGGTCCAACTGATTTTACTACTTTTTTCTAGTGACTGTTTCAGTCGCTGTTTTGGGTCCAACGGATTTTACTACTTTTTACTAGTGACTGTTTCAGTCGCTGGTTTTGGTTCAACTGATTTTATTACTTTTTACTAGTGACTGTTTCAGTCGCTATTTTCGGTCCAACTGATTTTACTACTTTTTATTAGTGACTGTTTAAGTCGGTATTTTCGGTCCAACTGATTTTACTACTTTTTACTAGTGACTGTTTCAGTCGCTGTTTTGGGTCCAACGGATTTTACTACTTTTGCTAGTGACTGTTTCAGTCGCTATTTTCGGTTCAACTGATTTTACTACTTTTTACTAGTGACTGTTTCAGTCGCTATTTTCGGTCCAACTGATTTTATTGCTTTTTACTACTGACTGTTTCAGTCGCTATTTTCGGTCCAATTTATTTTACTACTTTTTACTACTTATTGTTTCAGTCGCTGTTTTCGGTTAAACTGATTTTACTACTTTTTGCTAGTGACTGTTTCAGTCGCTATTTTCGGTCCAACTGATTTTATTACTTCTTACTACTGACTGTTTCAGTCGCTATTTTCGGTCCAACTGATTTTACTACTCTTTTCTAGTGACTGTTTCAGTCGCTGTTTTGGGTCCAACGGATTTTACTACTTTTTGCTAGTGACTGTTTCAGTCGCTATTTTCGGTTCAACTGATTTTACTACTTTTTACTAGTGACTGCTTCAGCCGCTATTTTCGGTCCAACTGATTTTATTGCTTTTCATTACTGACTGTTTCAGTCGCTATTTTGATTCCAATTGATTTTACTACTTCTTGCTAGTGACTGTTTCAGTCGCTATTTTCGGTTCAACTGATTTTACTAGTTTTAACTAGTGACTGTTCAGTCGCTATTTTCGGTCCAACTGATTTTATTACTTTTTACTACTGACTGTTTCAGTCGCTATTTTCGGTCCAACTGATTTTACTACTCTTTTCTAGTGACTGTTTCAGTCGATATTTTCGGTCCAACTGATTTTACTACTTTTTACTGGTGACTGTTTTAGTCGCTGTTTTGGGTCCAACGGATTTTACTACTCTTTTCTAGTGACTGTTTCAGTCGGTATTTTCGGTCCAACTGATTTTACTACTTTTTTCTAGTGACTGTTTCAGTCGCTGGTTTCGGTCCAACTGATTATACTAGTTTTTACTAGTGACTGTTTCAGTCGCTAGTAAAAAGTAGTAAAAAAGTAGTTGTTTTGGGTCCAACGGATTTTACTTCTTTTTACTAGTGACTGTTTCACTCGCTGTTTTCGGTCCAACTGATTTTACTACTTTTTTCTAGTGACTGTTTCAGTCGCTGGTTTCGGTCCAACTGATTATACTAGTTTTTACTAGTGACTGTTTCAGTCGCTGTTTTCGGTCCAACGGATTTTACTACTTTTTACTAGTTACTGTTTCAGTCGCTATTTTCGGTCCAACTGATTTTACTACATTTTATTTGTGACTGTTTCAGTCGCTGTTTTGGGTCCAACGGATTTTACTACTTTTTACTAGTTACTGTTTCAGTCGCTATTTTCGGTCCAACTGATTTTACTACTTTTTACTAGTGACTGTTTCAATCGCTCTTTTCGGCCCAACGGATTTTACTACTTTTTATTAGTGACCGTCTCAGTCGCTGTTTTCGGTCCAACGGATTTTACTACTTTTTATTAGTGACTGTTTCAGTCGGTATTTTCGGTCCAACTGATTTTACTACTTTTTGCTAGTGACTGTTTCAGTCGCTATTTTCGGTCCAACTGATTTTACTACTTTTTGCTAGTGACTGTTTCAGTCGCTATTTTCGGTCCAATTGATTTTACTACTTTTTACTAGTGACTGTTTCAGTCGCTATTTTCGGTCCAACTGACTTTATTACTTTTTACTACTGATTGTTTCAGTCGCTATTTTCGGTCCAACTGATTTTACTACTTTTTTCCAGTGACTGTTTCAGTCGCTGTTTTGGGTCCAACGGATTTTACTACTTTTTACTAGTGACTGTTTCAGTCTCTATTTTCGGTCCAACTGATTTTACTACGTTTTACTGGTGACTGTTTCAGTCGCTGTTTTGAGTCCAACGGATTTTACTACTTATTACTAGTGACTGTTTCAGTCGCTGTTTTGGGTCCAACGGATTTTACTACGTTTTACTAGCGACGGTTTCAGCCGCTATTTTCGGTCCAACTGATTTTACTACTTTTTACTTGTGACTGTTTCAGTCGCTGTTTTGGGTCCAACTGATTTTACTACTTTTTACTAGTGACTGTTTCAGTCGCTGTTTTGGGTCCAACGGATTTTACTACTTTTTGCTAGTGACTGTTTCAGTCGCTATTTTCGGTTCAACTGATTTTACTACTTTTTACTAGTGACTGTTCAGTCGCTATTTTCGGTCCAACTGATTTTATTACTTTTTACTACTGACTGTTTCAGTCGCTATTTTCGGTCCAACTGATTTTACTACTTTTTTCTAGTGACTGTTTCAGTCGCTGTTTTCGGCCCAACTGATTTTACTACGTTTTACTGGTTACTGTTTCAGTCGCTATTTTCGGTTCAACTGATTTTACTACTTTTTACTAGTGACTGTTTCAGTCGCTATTTTCGGTCCAACTGATTTTACTACTTTTTTCTAGTGACTGTTTCAGTCGCTGTTTTCGGCCCAACTGATTTTACTACGTTTTACTGGTGACTGTTTCAGTCGCTATTTTCGGTTCAACTGATTTTACTACTTTTTACTAGTGACTGTTTCAGTCGCTATTTTCGGTCCAACTGATTTTATTACTTTTTACTACTGATTGTTTCAGTCGCTATTTTCGGTCCAACTGATTTTACTACTTTTTTCTAGTGACTGTTTCAGTCGCTGTTTTGGGTCCAACGGATTTTACTACTTTTTACTAGTGACTGTTTCAGTCGCTGGTTTTGGTTCAACTGATTTTATTACTTTTTACTAGTGACTGTTTCAGTCGCTATTTTCGGTCCAACTGATTTTACTACTTTTTATTAGTGACTGTTTAAGTCGGTATTTTCGGTCCAACTGATTTTACTACTTTTTACTAGTGACTGTTTCAGTCGCTGTTTTGGGTCCAACGGATTTTACTACTTTTGCTAGTGACTGTTTCAGTCGCTATTTTCGGTTCAACTGATTTTACTACTTTTTACTAGTGACTGTTTCAGTCGCTATTTTCGGTCCAACTGATTTTATTGCTTTTTACTACTGACTGTTTCAGTCGCTATTTTCGGTCCAATTTATTTTACTACTTTTTACTACTTATTGTTTCAGTCGCTGTTTTCGGTTAAACTGATTTTACTACTTTTTGCTAGTGACTGTTTCAGTCGCTATTTTCGGTCCAACTGATTTTATTACTTCTTACTACTGACTGTTTCAGTCGCTATTTTCGGTCCAACTGATTTTACTACTCTTTTCTAGTGACTGTTTCAGTCGCTGTTTTGGGTCCAACGGATTTTACTACTTTTTGCTAGTGACTGTTTCAGTCGCTATTTTCGGTTCAACTGATTTTACTACTTTTTACTAGTGACTGCTTCAGCCGCTATTTTCGGTCCAACTGATTTTATTGCTTTTCATTACTGACTGTTTCAGTCGCTATTTTGATTCCAATTGATTTTACTACTTCTTGCTAGTGACTGTTTCAGTCGCTATTTTCGGTTCAACTGATTTTACTAGTTTTAACTAGTGACTGTTCAGTCGCTATTTTCGGTCCAACTGATTTTATTACTTTTTACTACTGACTGTTTCAGTCGCTATTTTCGGTCCAACTGATTTTACTACTCTTTTCTAGTGACTGTTTCAGTCGATATTTTCGGTCCAACTGATTTTACTACTTTTTACTGGTGACTGTTTTAGTCGCTGTTTTGGGTCCAACGGATTTTACTACGTTTTACTAGCGACGGTTTCAGCCGCTATTTTCGGTCCAACTGATTTTACTACTTTTTACTAGTGACTGTTTCAATCGCTCTTTTCGGTCCAACGGATTTTACTACGTTTTATTAGTGACTGTTTCAGTCGGTATTGTCGGTCCAACTGATTTTACTACTTTTTACTAGTGACTGTTTCAGTCGCTGTTTTGGGTCCAACGGATTTTACTACTTTTTGCTAGTGACTGTTTCAGTCGCTATTTTCGGTTCAACTGATTTTACTACTTTTTACTGGTGACTGTTCAGTCGCTATTTTCGGCCCAACTGATTTTATTACTTTTTACTACTGACTGTTTCAGTCGCTATTTTCGGTCCAACTGATTTTACTACTCTTTTCTAGTGACTGTTTCAGTCGCTGTTTTGGGTCCAACGGATTTTACTACTTTGTAGTAGTGACTGTTTTTATTATTTATTACTTATTATTTATATTTATTACTTTTTACTACTGACTGTTTCAGTCGCTATTTTCGGTCCAACTGATTTTACTACTCTTTTCTAGTGACTGTTTCAGTCGCTGTTTTGGGTCCAACGGATTTTACTACTTTTTAGTAGTGACTGTTTCAGTCGCTATTTTCGGTCCAACTAATTTTACTACTTTTTACTTGTGACTGTTTCAGTCGCTGTTTTGGGTCCAACGGATTTTACTACTTTTTACTAGTGACTGTTTCAGTCACTGGT
Organism: Rhynchophorus ferrugineus; assembly: GCF_030347505.1. Lineage (NCBI taxonomy): Eukaryota > Metazoa > Arthropoda > Insecta > Coleoptera > Curculionidae > Rhynchophorus > Rhynchophorus ferrugineus. Next base: position 19,876,856 of record NW_027472589.1, read on the forward strand.
TTCGGTTCAACTGATTTTATTACTTTTTACTAGTGACTGTTTCAGTCGCTATTTTCGGTCCAACTGATTTTACTACTTTTTATTAGTGACCGTTTCAGTCGCTGTTTTCGGTCCAACGGATTTTAATACTTTTTATTAGTGACTGTTTCAGTCGGTATTTTCGGTCCAACTGATTTTACTACTTTTTGCTAGCGACTGTTTCTGTCGCTATTTTCGGTTCAACTGATTTTACTACTTTTTATTAGTGACCGTTTCAGTCGCTGTTTTCGGTCCAACTGATTTTATTACTTTTTACTACTGATTGTTTCAGTCGCTATTTTCGGTCCAACTGATTTTACTACTTTTTTCTAGTGACTGTTTCAGTCGCTGTTTTGGGTCCAACGGATTTTACTACTTTTTACTAGTGATTGTTTCAGTCGCTGGTTTTGGTTCAACTGATTTTATTACTTTTTACTAGTGACTGTTTCAGTCGCTATTTTCGGTCCAACTGATTTTACTACTTTTTATTAGTGACTGTTTCAGTCGGTATTTTCGGTCCAACTGATTTTACTACTTTTTACTAGTGACTGTTTCAGTCGCTGTTTTGGGTCCAACGGATTTTACTACCTTTTGCTAGTGACTGTTTCAGTCGCTATTTTCGGTTCAACTGATTTTACTACTTTTTACTAGTGACTGTTTCAGTCGCTATTTTCGGTCCAAATGATTTTACTACTCTTTTCTAGTGACTGTTTCAGTCGCTGTTTTGGGTCCAACGGATTTTACTACTTTTTAGTAGTGACTGTTTAAGTCGGTATTTTCGTTCCAACTGATTTTACTACTTTTTACTAGTGACTGTTTCAGTCGCTGTTTTGGGTCCAACGGATTTTACTACTTTTTACTAGTGACTGTTTCAGTCGCTGGTTTTGGTTCAACTGATTTTATTACTTTTTATTAGTGACTGTTTAAGTCGGTATTTTCGTTCCAACTGATTTTACTACTTTTTACTAGTGACTGTTTCAGTCGCTGTTTTGGGTCCAACGGATTTTACTACTTTTGCTAGTGACTGTTTCAGTCGCTATTTTCGGTTCAACTGATTTTACTACTTTTTACTAGTGACTGTTTCAGTCGCTATTTTCGGTCCAATTTATTTTACTACTTTTTACTACTTATTGTTTCAGTCGCTGTTTTCGGTTAAACTGATTTTACTACTTTTTGCTAGTGACTGTTTCAGTCGCTATTTTCGGTCCAACTGATTTTATTACTTTTTACTACTGACTGTTTCAGTCGCTATTTTCGGTCCAACTGATTTTACTACTTTTTACTAGTGACTGTTTCAGTCGCTGTTTTGGGTCCAACGGATTTTACTACTTTTTGCTAGTGACTGTTTCAGTCGCTATTTTCGGTTCAACTGATTTTACTACTTTTTACTAGTGACTGCCTCAGTCGCTATTTTCGGTCCAACTGATTTTATTGCTTTTCATTACTGACTGTTTCAGTCGCTATTTTGGGTCCAATTGATTTTACTACTTCTTGCTAGTGACTGTTTCAGTCGCTATTTTCGGTTCAACTGATTTTACTACTTTTAACTAGTGACTGTTCAGTCGCTATTTTCGGTCCAACTGATTTTATTACTTTTTACTACTGACTGTTTCAGTCGCTATTTTCGGTCCAACTGATTTTACTACTCTTTTCTAGTGACTGTTTCAGTCGGTATTTTCGGTCCAACTGATTTTAATACTTTTTACTAGCGACGGTTTCAGCCGCTATTTTCGGTCCAACTGATTTTACTACTTTTTACTTGTGACTGTTTCAGTCGCTGTTTTGGGTCCAACTAATTTTACTACTTTTTACTAGTGACTGTTTCAATCGCTCTTTTCGGTCCAACGGATATTACTACTTTTTATTAGTGACTGTTTCAGTCGGTATTGTCGGTCCAACTGATTTTACTACTTTTTACTAGTGACTATTTCAGTCGCTGTCTTGGGTCCAACGAATTTTACTACTTTTTGCTAGTGACTGTTTCAGTCGCTATTTTCGGTTCATCTAATTTTACTACTTTTTACTAGTGACTGTTCAGTCGCTATTTTCGGTCCAACTGATTTTATTACTTTTTACTACTGACTGTTTCAGTCGCTATTTTCGGTCCAAATGATTTTACTACTCTTTTCTAGTGACTGTTTCAGTCGCTGTTTTGGGTCCAACGGATTTTACTACTTTTTAGTAGTGACTGTTTCAGTCGCTATTTTCGGTCCAACTGGTTTTACTACTTTTTACTTGTGACTGTTTCAGTCGCTGTTTTGGGTCCAACGGATTTTACTACTTTTTACTAGTGACTGTTTCAGTCGCTGGTTTTGGTTCAACTGATTTTATTACTTTTTACTAGTGACTGTTTTAGTCGCTATTTTCGGTCCAACTGATTTTACTACTTTTTATTAGTGACTGTTTAAGTCGGTATTTTCGTTCCAACTGATTTTACTACTTTTTACTAGTAACTTTTTCAGTCGCTGTTTTGGGTCCAACGGATTTTACTAATTTTGCTAGTGACTGTTTCAGTCGCTATTATCGGTTCAACTGATTTTACTACTTTTTACTAGTGACTGTTTCAGTCGCTATTTTCGGTCCAATTTATTTTACTACTTTTTACTACTTATTGTTTCAGTCGCTATTTTCGGTCCAAATGATTTTACTACTCTTTTCTAGTGACTGTTTCAGTCGCTGTTTTGGGTCCAACGGATTTTACTACTTTTTAGTAGTGACTGTTTCAGTCGCTATTTTAGGTCCAACTGGTTTTACTACTTTTTACTTGTGACTGTTTCAGTCGCTGTTTTGGGTCCAACGGATTTTACTACTTTTTACTAGTGACTGTTTCAGTCACTGGTTTCGGTTCCACTGATTTTATTACTTTTTACTAGTGACTGTTTCAGTCGCTGGTTTCGGTTCAACTGATTTTATTACTTTTTACTAGTGACTGTTTCAGTCGCTATTTTCGGTCCAACTGATTTTACTACTTTTTATTAGTGACCGTTTCAGTCGCTGTTTTCGGTCCAACGGACTTTAATACTTTTTATTAGTGACTGTTTCAGTCGGTATTTTCGGTCCAACTGATTTTACTACTTTTTGCTAGTGACTGTTTCAGTCGCTATTTTCGGTTCAACTGATTTTACTACTTTTTACTACTGTCTGTTTCTGTCGCTATTTTCGGTCCAATTGATTTTACTACTTTTTACAACTGATTGTTTCAGTCGCTGTTTTCGGTTAAACTGATTTTACTACTTTTTACTAGTGACTGTTTCAGTCGCTATTTTCGGTCCAACTGATTTTACTACTTTTTTCTAGTGACTGTTTCAGTCGCTGTTTTGGGTCCAACGGATTTTACTACTTTTTAGTAGTGACTGTTTCAGTCGCTATTTTAGGTCCAACTGGTTTTACTACTTTTTACTTGTGACTGTTTCAGTCGCTGTTTTGGGTCCAACGGATTTTACTACTTTTTACTAGTGACTGTTTCAGTCACTGGTTTCGGTTCCACTGATTTTATTACTTTTTACTAGTGACTGTTTCAGTCGCTGGTTTCGGTTCAACTGATTTTATTACTTTTTACTAGTGACTGTTTCAGTCGCTATTTTCGGTCCAACTGATTTTACTACTTTTTATTAGTGACCGTTTCAGTCGCTGTTTTCGGTCCAACGGACTTTAATACTTTTTATTAGTGACTGTTTCAGTCGGTATTTTCGGTCCAACTGATTTTACTACTTTTTGCTAGTGACTGTTTCAGTCGCTATTTTCGGTTCAACTGATTTTACTACTTTTTACTACTGTCTGTTTCTGTCGCTATTTTCGGTCCAATTGATTTTACTACTTTTTACAACTGATTGTTTCAGTCGCTGTTTTCGGTTAAACTGATTTTACTACTTTTTACTAGTGACTGTTTCAGTCGCTATTTTCGGTCCAACTGATTTTACTACTTTTTACTAGTGACTGTTTCAGTCGCTGTTTTGGGTCCAACGGATTTTACTACTTTTTACTAGTGACTGTTTCAGTCGCTGGTTTTGGTTCAACTGATTTTATTACTTTTTACTAGTGACTGTTTCAGTCGCTATTTTCGGTCCAACTGATTTTACTACTTTTTATTAGTGACTGTTTCAGTCGGTATTTTCGGTCCAACTGATTTTACTACTTTTTACTAGTGACTGTTTCAGTCGCTGTTTTGGGTCCAACGGATTTTACTACTTTGTGCTAGTGACGGTTTCAGTCGCTATTTTCGGTTCAACTGATTTTACTACTTTTTACTAGTGACTGTTTCAGTCGCTATTTTCGGTCCAACTGATTTTATTACTTTTTACTACTGATTGTTTCAGTCGCTATTTTCGTTCCAACTGATTTTACTACTTTTTTCTAGTGACTGTTTCAGTCGCTGTTTTGTGCCCAACGGATTTTACTACTTTTTACTAGTGACTGTTTCAGTCGCTGGTTTTGGTTCAACTGATTTTATTACTTTTTACTAGTGGCTGTTTCAGTCGCTATTTTCGGTCCAACTGAATTTACTACTTTTTATTAGTGACTGTTTCAGTCGGTATTTTCGGTCCAACTGATTTTACTACTTCTTACTAGTGACTGTTTCAGTCGCTGTTTTGGGTCCAACGGATTTTACTACTTTTTGCTAGTGACTGTTTCAGTCGCTATTTTCGGTTCAACTGATTTTACTACTTTTTACTAGTGACTGTTTCAGTCGCTATTTTCGGTCCAACTGATTTTATTGCTTTTTACTACTGACTGTTTCAGTCGCTATTTTCGTTCCAGTTTATTTTACTACTTTTTACTACTTATTGTTTCAGTCGCTGTTTTAGGTTAAACTGATTTTACTACTTTTTACTAGTGACTGTTTCAGTCGGTATTTTCGGTCCAACTGATTTTACTACTTTTTACTAGTGACTGTTTCAGTCGCTGTTTTGGGTCCAACGGATTTTACTACTTTGTGCTAGTGACTGTTTCAGTCGCTATTTTCGGTTCAACTGATTTTACTACTTTTTACTAGTGACTGTTTCAGTCGCTATTTTCGGTCCAACTGATTTTATTGCTTTTTACTACTGACTGTTTCAGTCGCTATTTTCGTTCCAGTTTATTTTACTACTTTTTACTTCTTATTGTTTCAGTCGCTGTTTTCGGTTAAACTGATTTTACTACTTTTTACTAGTGACTGTTTCAGTCGCTATTTTCGGTCCAACTGATTTTACTACTTTTTACTAGTGACTGTTTCAATCGCTGTTTTGGGTCCAACGGATTTTACTACTTTTTACTAGTGACTGTTTCAGTCGCTGGTTTTGGTTCAACTGATTTTATTACTTTTTACTAGTGACTGTTTCAGTCGCTATTTTCGGTCCAACTGATTTTACTACTTTTTATTAGTGACTGTTTCAGTCGGTATTTTCGGTCCAACTGATTTTACTACTTTTTACTAGTGACTGTTTCAGTCGCTGTTTTGGGTCCAACGGATTTTACTACTTTGTGCTAGTGACTGTTTCAGTCGCTATTTTCGGTTCAACTGATTTTACTACTTTTTACTAGTGACTGTTTCAGTCGCTATTTTCGGTCCAACTGATTTTATTACTTTTTACTACTGATTGTTTCAGTCGCTATTTTCGTTCCAACTGATTTTACTACTTTTTTCTAGTGACTGTTTCAGTCGCTGTTTTGTGCCCAACGGATTTTACTACTTTTTACTAGTGACTGTTTCAGTCGCTGGTTTTGGTTCAACTGATTTTATTACTTTTTACTAGTGGCTGTTTCAGTCGCTATTTTCGGTCCAACTGAATTTACTACTTTTTATTAGTGACTGTTTCAGTCGGTATTTTCGGTCCAACTGATTTTACTACTTCTTACTAGTGACTGTTTCAGTCGCTGTTTTGGGTCCAACTGATTTTACTACTTTTTATTAGTGACCGTTTCAGTCGCTGTTTTCGGTCCAACGGACTTTAATACTTTTTATTAGTGACTGTTTCAGTCGGTATTTTCGGTCCAACTGATTTTACTACTTTTTGCTAGTGACTGTTTCAGTCGCTATTTTCGGTTAAACTGATTTTACTACTTTTTACTAGTGACTGTTTCAGTCGGTATTTTCGGTCCAACTGATTTTACTACTTCTTACTAGTGACTGTTTCAGTCGCTGTTTTGGGTCCAACGGATTTTACTACTTTTTGCTAGTGACTGTTTCAGTCGCTATTTTCGGTTCAACTGATTTTACTACTTTTAACTAGTGACTGTTCAGTCGCTATTTTCGGTCCAATTGATTTTATTACTTTTTACTACTGAATGTTTCAGTCGCTATTTTCGGTCCAACTGATTTTACTACTCTTTTCTAGTGACTGTTTCAGTCGGTATTTTCGGTCCAACTGATTTTACTACTTTTTACTGGTTACTGTTTCAGTCGCTGTTTTGGGTCCAACGGATTTTACTACTTTGTGCTAGTGACGGTTTCAGTCGCTATTTTCGGTCCAACTGATTTTACTACTTTTTACTTGTGACTGTTTCAGTCGCTGTTTTGGGTCCAACTGATTTTACTACTTTTTACTAGTGACTGTTTCAGTCGCTATTTTCGGTCCAACTGATTTTACTACTTTTACTAGTGACTGTTTCAGTCGCTCTTTTCGGTTCAACGTATTTTACTACTTTTTATTAGTGACCGTCTCAGTCGCTATTTTCGGTCCAACTGATTTTACTACTTTTTATTAGTGACAGTCTCAGTCGCTGTTTTCGGTCCAACGGATTTTACTACTTTTTATTAGTGACTGTTTCAGTCGGTATTTTCGGTCCAACTGATTTTACTACTTTTTACTTGTGACTGTTTCAGTCGCTGTTTTCGGTTAAACTGATTTTACTACTATTTGCTAGTGACTGTTTGTGTCGCTGGTTTCGGTCCAACTGATTTTAATACTTTTTACTAGCGACCGTTTCAGCCGCTATTTTCGGTCCAACTGATTTTACCACTTTTTACTTGTGACTGTTTCAGTCGCTGTTTTGGGTCCAACGGATTTTACTACTTTTTATTAGTGACTGTTTCAGTCGGTATTTTCGGTTCAACTGATTTTACTACTTTTTACGAGTGACTGTTTCAGTCGCTGTTTTGGGTCCAACTGATTTTACTACTTTTTACTTGTGACTGTTTCAGTCGCTGTTTTCGGTCCAACTGATTTTATTACATTTTACTACTGATTGTTTCAGTCGCTATTTTCGGTCCAACTGATTTTACTACTTTTTTCTAGTGACTGTTTCAGTCGCTGTTTTGGGTCCAACTGATTTTACTACTTTTTACTAGTGACTGTTTCAGTCGCTATTTTCGGCCCAACTGATTTTACTACGTTTTACTGGTGACTGTTTCAGTCGCTATTTTCGGTTCAACTGATTTTACTACTTTTTACTAGTGACTGTTTCAGTCGCTATTTTCGGTCCAACTGATTTTATTACTTTTTACTACTGATTGTTTCAGTCGCTATTTTCGGTCCAACTGATTTTACTACTTTTTTCTAGTGACTGTTTCAGTCGCTGTTTTGGGTTCAACGGATTTTACTACTTTTTACTAGTGACTGTTTCAGTCGCTGGTTTTTATTCAACTGATTTTATTACTTTTTACTAGTGACTGTTTCAGTCGCTATTTTCGGTCCAACTAATTTTACTACTTTTTATTAGTGACCGTCTCAGTCGCTGATTTCGGTCCAAGGGATTTTACTACTTTCTATTAGTGACTGTTTCAGTCGGTATTTTCGGTCCAACTGATTTTACTACTTTTTACTAGTGACTGTTCAGTCGCTATTTTCGGCCCAACTGATTTTATTACTTTTTACTACTGACTGTTTCAGTCGCTATTTTCGGTCCAACTGATTTTACTACTCTTTTCTAGTGACTGTTTCAGTCGCTGTTTTGGGTCCAACGGATTTTACTACTTTGTAGTAGTGACTGTTTTTATTATTTATTACTTATTATTTATATTTATTACTTTTTACTACTGACTGTTTCAGTCGCTATTTTCGGTCCAACTGATTTTACTACTCTTTTCTAGTGACTGTTTCAGTCGCTGTTTTGGGTCCAACGGATTTTACTACTTTTTAGTAGTGACTGTTTCAGTCGCTATTTTCGGTCCAACTAATTTTACTACTTTTTACTTGTGACTGTTTCAGTCGCTGTTTTGGGTCCAACGGATTTTACTACTTTTTACTAGTGACTGTTTCAGTCACTGGTTTCGGTTCCACTGATTTTATTACTTTTTACTAGTGACTGTTTCAGTCGCTGGTTTCGGTTCAACTGATTTTATTACTTTTTACTAGTGACTGTTTCAGTCGCTATTTTCGGTCCAACTGATTTTACTACTTTTTATTAGTGACCGTTTCAGTCGCTGTTTTCGGTCCAACGGATTTTAATACTTTTTATTAGTGACTGTTTCAGTCGGTATTTTCGGTCCAACTGATTTTACTACTTTTTGCTAGCGACTGTTTCTGTCGCTATTTTCGGTTCAACTGATTTTACTACTTTTTACTACTGTCTGTTTCAGTCGCTATTTTCGGTCCAATTGATTTTACTACTTTTTACTACTGATTGTTTCAGTTGCTGTTTTCGGTTAAACTGATTTTACTACTTTTTACTAGTGACTGTTTCAGTCGCTATTTTCGGTTCAACTGATTTTACTACTTTTTACTAGTGACTGTTTCAGTCGCTATTTTCGGTCCAACTGATTTTATTACTTTTTACTACTGATTGTTTCAGTCGCTATTTTCGGTCCAACTGATTTTACTACTTTTTTCTAGTGACTGTTTCAGTCGCTGTTTTGGGTCCAACGGATTTTACTACTTTTTACTAGTGACTGTTTCAGTCGCTGGTTTTGGTTCAACTGATTTTATTACTTTTTACTAGCGACTGTTTCAGTCGCTATTTTCGGTCCAACTGATTTTACTACTTTTTATTAGTGACTGTTTCAGTCGGTATTTTCGGTCCAACTGATTTTACTACTTTTTACTAGTGACTGTTTCAGTCGCTGTTTTGGGTCCAACGGATTTTACTACCTTTTGCTAGTGACTGTTTCAGTCGCTATTTTCGGTTCAACTGATTTTACTACTTTTTACTAGTGACTGTTTCAGTCGCTATTTTCGGTCCAAATGATTTTACTACTCTTTTCTAGTGACTGTTTCAGTCGCTGTTTTGGGTCCAACGGATTTTACTACTTTTTAGTAGTGACTGTTTAAGTCGGTATTTTCGTTCCAACTGATTTTACTACTTTTTACTAGTGACTGTTTCAGTCGCTGTTTTGGGTCCAACGGATTTTACTACTTTTGCCAGTGACTGTTTCAGTCGCTATTTTCGGTTCAACTGATTTTACTACTTTTTACTAGTGACTGTTTCAGTCGCTATTTTCGGTCCAATTTATTTTACTACTTTTTACTACTTATTGTTTCAGTCGCTGTTTTCGGTTAAACTGATTTTACTACTTTTTGCTAGTGACTGTTTCAGTCGCTATTTTCGGTCCAACTGATTTTATTACTTTTTACTACTGACTGTTTCAGTCGCTATTTTCGGTCCAACTGATTTTACTACTTTTTACTAGTGACTGTTTCAGTCGCTGTTTTGGGTCCAACGGATTTTACTACTTTGTAGTAGTGACTGTTTTTATTATTTATTACTTATTATTTATATTTATTACTTTTTACTACTGACTGTTTCATTCGCTATTTTCGGTCCAACTGATTTTACTACTCTTTTCTAGTGACTGTTTCAGTCGCTGTTTTGGGTCCAACGGATTTTACTACTTTTTAGTAGTGACTGTTTCAGTCGCTATTTTCGGTCCAACTAATTTTACTACTTTTTACTTGTGACTGTTTCAGTCGCTGTTTTGGGTCCAACGGATTTTACTACTTTTTACTAGTGACTGTTTCAGTCACTGGTTTCGGTTCCACTGATTTTATTACTTTTTACTAGTGACTGTTTCAGTCGCTGGTTTCGGTTCAACTGATTTTATTACTTTTTACTAGTGACTGTTTCAGTCGCTATTTTCGGTCCAACTGATTTTACTACTTTTTATTAGTGACCGTTTCAGTCGCTGTTTTCGGTCCAACGGATTTTAATACTTTTTATTAGTGACTGTTTCAGTCGGTATTTTCGGTCCAACTGATTTTACTACTTTTTGCTAGCGACTGTTTCTGTCGCTATTTTCGGTTCAACTGATTTTACTACTTTTTACTACTGTCTGTTTCAGTCGCTATTTTCGGTTCAATTGATTTTACTACTTTTTACTACTGATTGTTTCAGTTGCTGTTTTCGGTTAAACTGATTTTACTACTTTTTACTAGTGACTGTTTCAGTCGCTATTTTCGGTTCAACTGATTTTACTACTTTTTACTAGTGACTGTTTCAGTCGCTATTTTCGGTCCAACTGATTTTATTACTTTTTACTACTGATTGTTTCAGTCGCTATTTTCGGTCCAACTGATTTTACTACTTTTTTCTAGTGACTGTTTCAGTCGCTGTTTTGGGTCCAACGGATTTTATTACTTTTTACTAGCGACTGTTTCAGTCGCTATTTTCGGTCCAACTGATTTTACTACTTTTTATTAGTGACTGTTTCAGTCGGTATTTTCGGTCCAACTGATTTTACTACTTTTTACTAGTGACTGTTTCAGTCGCTGTTTTGGGTCCAACGGATTTTACTACCTTTTGCTAGTGACTGTTTCAGTCGCTATTTTCGGTTCAACTGATTTTACTACTTTTTACTAGTGACTGTTTCAGTCGCTATTTTCGGTCCAAATGATTTTACTACTCTTTTCTAGTGACTGTTTCAGTCGCTGTTTTGGGTCCAACGGATTTTACTACTTTTTAGTAGTGACTGTTTAAGTCGGTATTTTCGTTCCAACTGATTTTACTACTTTTTACTAGTGACTGTTTCAGTCGCTGTTTTGGGTCCAACGGATTTTACTACTTTTTACTAGTGACTGTTTCAGTCGCTGGTTTTGGTTCAACTGATTTTATTACTTTTTATTAGTGACTGTTTAAGTCGGTATTTTCGTTCCAACTGATTTTACTACTTTTTACTAGTGACTGTTTCAGTCGCTGTTTTGGGTCCAACGGATTTTACTACTTTTGCTAGTGACTGTTTCAGTCGCTATTTTCGGTTCAACTGATTTTACTACTTTTTACTAGTGACTGTTTCAGTCGCTATTTTCGGTCCAATTTATTTTACTACTTTTTACTACTTATTGTTTCAGTCGCTGTTTTCGTTTAAACTGATTTTACTACTTTTTACTAGTGACTGTTTCAGTCGCTGTTTTGGGTCCAACGGATTTTACTACTTTTTGCTAGTGACTGTTTCAGTCGCTATTTTCGGTTCAACTGATTTTACTACTTTTTACTAGTGACTGCCTCAGTCGCTATTTTCGGTCCAACTGATTTTATTGCTTTTCATTACTGACTGTTTCAGTCGCTATTTTGGGTCCAATTGATTTTACTACTTCTTGCTAGTGACTGTTTCAGTCGCTATTTTCGGTTCAACTGATTTTACTACTTTTAACTAGTGACTGTTCAGTCGCTATTTTCGGTCCAACTGATTTTATTACTTTTTACTACTGACTGTTTCAGTCGCTATTTTCGGTCCAACTGATTTTACTACTCTTTTCTAGTGACTGTTTCAGTCGGTATTTTCGGTCCAACTGATTTTAATACTTTTTACTAGCGACGGTTTCAGCCGCTATTTTCGGTCCAACTGATTTTACTACTTTTTACTTGTGACTGTTTCAGTCGCTGTTTTGGGTCCAACTAATTTTACTACTTTTTACTAGTGACTGTTTCAATCGCTCTTTTCGGTCCAACGGATATTACTACTTTTTATTAGTGACTGTTTCAGTCGGTATTGTCGGTCCAACTGATTTTACTACTTTTTACTAGTGACTGTTTCAGTCGCTGTCTTGGGTCCAACGAATTTTACTACTTTTTGCTAGTGACTGTTTCAGTCGCTATTTTCGGTTCAACTAATTTTACTACTTTTTACTAGTGACTGTTCAGTCGCTATTTTCGGTCCAACTGATTTTATTACTTTTTACTACTGACTGTTTCAGTCGCTATTTTCGGTCCAAATGATTTTACTACTCTTTTCTAGTGACTGTTTCAGTCGCTGTTTTGGGTCCAACGGATTTTACTACTTTTTAGTAGTGACTGTTTCAGTCGCTATTTTCGGTTCAACTAATTTTACTACTTTTTACTAGTGACTGTTCAGTCGCTATTTTCGGTCCAACTGATTTTATTACTTTTTACTACTGACTGTTTCAGTCGCTATTTTCGGTCCAAATGATTTTACTACTCTTTTCTAGTGACTGTTTCAGTCGCTGTTTTGGGTCCAACGGATTTTACTACTTTTTAGTAGTGACTGTTTTAGTCGCTATTTTCGGTCCAACTGATTTTACTACTTTTTATTAGTGACTGTTTAAGTCGGTATTTTCGTTCCAACTGATTTTACTACTTTTTACTAGTGACTGTTTCAGTCGCTGTTTTGGGTCCAACGGATTTTACTACTTTTTACTAGTGACTGTTTCAGTCGCTGGTTTTGGTTCAACTGATTTTATTACTTTTTATTAGTGACTGTTTAAGTCGGTATTTTCGTTCCAACTGATTTTACTACTTTTTACTAGTGACTGTTTCAGTCGCTGTTTTGGGTCCAACGGATTTTACTACTTTTGCTAGTGACTGTTTCAGTCGCTATTTTCGGTTCAACTGATTTTACTACTTTTTACTAGTGACTGTTTCAGTCGCTATTTTCGGTCCAATTTATTTTACTACTTTTTACTACTTATTGTTTCAGTCGCTGTTTTCGGTTAAACTGATTTTACTACTTTTTACTAGTGACTGTTTCAGTCGCTGTTTTGGGTCCAACGGATTTTACTACTTTTTGCTAGTGACTGTTTCAGTCGCTATTTTCGGTTCAACTGATTTTACTACTTTTTACTAGTGACTGCCTCAGTCGCTATTTTCGGTCCAACTGATTTTATTGCTTTTCATTACTGACTGTTTCAGTCGCTATTTTGGGTCCAATTGATTTTACTACTTCTTGCTAGTGACTGTTTCAGTCGCTATTTTCGGTTCAACTGATTTTACTACTTTTAACTAGTGACTGTTCAGTCGCTATTTTGGTCCAACTGATTTTATTACTTTTTACTACTGACTGTTTCAGTCGCTATTTTCGGTCCAACTGATTTTACTACTCTTTTCTAGTGACTGTTTCAGTCGGTATTTTCGGTCCAACTGATTTTAATACTTTTTACTAGCGACGGTTTCAGCCGCTATTTTCGGTCCAACTGATTTTACTACTTTTTACTTGTGACTGTTTCAGTCGCTGTTTTGGGTCCAACTAATTTTACTACTTTTTACTAGTGACTGTTTCAATCGCTCTTTTCGGTCCAACGGATATTACTACTTTTTATTAGTGACTGTTTCAGTCGGTATTGTCGGTCCAACTGATTTTACTACTTTTTACTAGTGACTGTTTCAGTCGCTGTCTTGGGTCCAACGAATTTTACTACTTTTTGCTAGTGACTGTTTCAGTCGCTATTTTCGGTTCAACTAATTTTACTACTTTTTACTAGTGACTGTTCAGTCGCTATTTTCGGTCCAACTGATTTTATTACTTTTTACTACTGACTGTTTCAGTCGCTATTTTCGGTCCAAATGATTTTACTACTCTTTTCTAGTGACTGTTTCAGTCGCTGTTTTGGGTCCAACGGATTTTACTACTTTTTAGTAGTGACTGTTTCAGTCGCTATTTTCGGTTCAACTAATTTTACTACTTTTTACTAGTGACTGTTCAGTCGCTATTTTCGGTCCAACTGATTTTATTACTTTTTACTACTGACTGTTTCAGTCGCTATTTTCGGTCCAAATGATTTTACTACTCTTTTCTAGTGACTGTTTCAGTCGCTGTTTTGGGTCCAACGGATTTTACTACTTTTTAGTAGTGACTGTTTTAGTCGCTATTTTCGGTCCAACTGATTTTACTACTTTTTATTAGTGACTGTTTAAGTCGGTATTTTCGTTCCAACTGATTTTACTACTTTTTACTAGTAACTTTTTCAGTCGCTGTTTTGGGTCCAACGGATTTTACTAATTTTGCTAGTGACTGTTTCAGTCGCTATTATCGGTTCAACTGATTTTACTACTTTTTACTAGTGACTGTTTCAGTCGCTATTTTCGGTCCAATTTATTTTACTACTTTTTACTACTTATTGTTTCAGTCGCTATTTTCGGTCCAAATGATTTTACTACTCTTTTCTAGTGACTGTTTCAGTCGCTGTTTTGGGTCCAACGGATTTTACTACTTTTTAGTAGTGACTGTTTCAGTCGCTATTTTCGGTCCAACTGGTTTTACTACTTTTTACTTGTGACTGTTTCAGTCGCTGTTTTGGGTCCAACGGATTTTACTACTTTTTACTAGTGACTGTTTCAGTCACTGGTTTCGGTTCCACTGATTTTATTACTTTTTACTAGTGACTGTTTCAGTCGCTGGTTTCGGTTCAACTGATTTTATTACTTTTTACTAGTGACTGTTTCAGTCGCTATTTTCGGTCCAACTGATTTTACTACTTTTTATTAGTGACCGTTTCAGTCGCTGTTTTCGGTCCAACGGACTTTAATACTTTTTATTAGTGACTGTTTCAGTCGGTATTTTCGGTCCAACTGATTTTACTACTTTTTGCTAGTGACTGTTTCAGTCGCTATTTTCGGTTCAACTGATTTTACTACTTTTTACTACTGTCTGTTTCTGTCGCTATTTTCGGTCCAATTGATTTTACTACTTTTTACAACTGATTGTTTCAGTCGCTGTTTTCGGTTAAACTGATTTTACTACTTTTTACTAGTGACTGTTTCAGTCGCTATTTTCGGTCCAACTGATTTTACTACTTTTTACTAGTGACTGTTTCAGTCGCTGTTTTGGGTCCAACGGATTTTACTACTTTTTACTAGTGACTGTTTCAGTCGCTGGTTTTGGTTCAACTGATTTTATTACTTTTTACTAGTGACTGTTTCAGTCGCTATTTTCGGTCCAACTGATTTTACTACTTTTTATTAGTGACTGTTTCAGTCGGTATTTTCAGCCCAACTGATTTTACTACTTTTTACTAGTGACTGTTTCAGTCGCTGTTTTGGGTCCAACGGATTTTACTACTTTGTGCTAGTGACTGTTTCAGTCGCTATTTTCGGTTCAACTGATTTTACTACTTTTTACTAGTGACTGTTTCAGTCGCTATTTTCGGTCCAACTGATTTTATTACTTTTTACTACTGATTGTTTCAGTCGCTATTTTCGTTCCAACTGATTTTACTACTTTTTTCTAGTGACTGTTTCAGTCGCTGTTTTGTGTCCAACGGATTTTACTACTTTTTACTAGTGACTGTTTCAGTCGCTGGTTTTGGTTCAACTGATTTTATTACTTTTTACTAGTGGCTGTTTCAGTCGCTATTTTCGGTCCAACTGATTTTACTACTTTTTATTAGTGACTGTTTCAGTCGGTATTTTCTGTCCAACTGATTTTACTACTTCTTACTAGTGACTGTTTCAGTCGCTGTTTTGGGTCCAACGGATTTTACTACTTTTTGCTAGTGACTGTTTCAGTCGCTATTTTCGGTTCAACTGATTTTACTACTTTTTACTAGTGACTGTTTCAGTCGCTATTTTCGGTCCAACTGATTTTATTGCTTTTTACTACTGACTGTTTCAGTCGCTATTTTCGGTCCAACTGATTTTACTACTCTTTTCTAGTGACCGTTTCAGTCGGTATTTTCGGTCCAACTGATTTTACTACTTTTTACTAGTGACTGTTTCAGTCGCTGTTTTGGGTCCAACGGATTTTACTACGTTTTACTAGCGACGGTTTCAGCCGCTATTTTCGGTCCAACTGATTTTACTACTTTTTACTTGTGACTGTTTCAGTCGCTGTTTTGGGTCCAACTGATTTTACTACTTTTTACTAGTGACTGTTTCAATCGGTCTTTTCGGTCCAACGGATTTTACTACTTTTTATTAGTGACCGTCTCAGTCGCTGTTTTCGGTCCAACGGATTTTACTACTTTTTATTAGTGACTGTTTCAGTCGGTATTGTCGGTCCAACTGATTTTACTACTTTTTACTAGTGACTGTTTCAGTCGCTGTTTTGGGTCCAACGGATTTTACTACTTTTTGCTAGTGACTGTTTCAGTCGCTATTTTCGGTTCAACTGATTTTACTACTTTTTACTAGTGACTGTTCAGTCGCTATTTTCGGTCCAACTGATTTTATTACTTTTTACTACTGACTGTTTCAGTCGCTATTTTCGGTCCAACTGATTTTACTACTCTTTTCTAGTGACTGTTTCAATCGCCGTTTTCGGCCCAACTGATTTTACTACGTTTTACTGGTGACTGTTTCAGTCGCTATTTTCGGTTCAACTGATTTTACTACTTTTTACTAGTGACTGTTTCAGTCGCTATTTTCGTTACAACTGATTTTATTACTTTTTACTACTGACTGTTTCAGTCGCTATTTTCGGTCCAACTGATTTTACTACTCTTTTCTAGTGACTGTTTCAGTCGGTATTTTCGGCCCAACTGATTTTACTACGTTTTACTGGTGACTGTTTCAGTCGCTATTTTCGGTTCAACTGATTTTACTACTTTTTACTAGTGACTGTTTCAGTCGCTATTTTCGTTACAACTGATTTTATTACTTTTTACTACTGACTGTTTCAGTCGCTATTTTCGGTCCAACTGATTTTACTACTCTTTTCTAGTGACTGTTTCAGTCGCCGTTTTCGGCCCAACTGATTTTACTACGTTTTACTGGTGACTGTTTCAGTCGCTATTTTCGGTTCAACTGATTTTACTACTTTTTACTAGTGACTGTTTCAGTCGCTATTTTCGTTACAACTGATTTTATTACTTTTTACTACTGACTGTTTCAGTCGCTATTTTCGGTCCAACTGATTTTACTACTCTTTTCTAGTGACTGTTTCAGTCGCCGTTTTCGGCCCAACTGATTTTACTACTTTTTACTAGTGACTGTTTCAATCCCTCTTTTCGGTCCAACGGATTTTACTACTTTTTATTAGTGACTGTTTCAGTCGGTATTGTCGGTCCAACTGATTTTACTACTTTTTACTAGTGACTGTTTCAGTCGCTGTTTTGGGTCCAACGGATTTTACTACTTTTTGCTAGTGACTGTTTCAGTCGCTATTTTCGGTTCAACTGATTTTACTACTTTTTACTGGTGACTGTTCAGTCGCTATTTTCGGCCCAACTGATTTTATTACTTTTTACTACTGACTGTTTCAGTCGCTATTTTCGGTCCAACTGATTTTACTACTCTTTTCTAGTGACTGTTTCAGTCGCTGTTTTGGGTCCAACGGATTTTACTACTTTGTAGTAGTGACTGTTTTTATTATTTATTACTTATTATTTATATTTATTACTTTTTACTACTGACTGTTTCAGTCGCTATTTTCGGTCCAACTGATTTTACTACTCTTTTCTAGTGACTGTTTCAGTCGCTGTTTTGGGTCCAACGGATTTTACTACTTTTTAGTAGTGACTGTTTCAGTCGCTATTTTCGGTCCAACTAATTTTACTACTTTTTACTTGTGACTGTTTCAGTCGCTGTTTTGGGTCCAACGGATTTTACTACTTTTTACTAGTTACTGTTTCAGTCACTGGTTTCGGTTCCACTGATTTTATTACTTTTTACTAGTGACTGTTTCAGTCGCTGGTTTCGGTTCAACTGATTTTATTACTTTTTACTAGTGACTGTTTCAGTCGCTATTTTCGGTCCAACTGATTTTACTACTTTTTATTAGTGACCGTTTCAGTCGCTGTTTTCGGTCCAACGGATTTTAATACTTTTTATTAGTGACTGTTTCAGTCGGTATTTTCGGTCCAACTGATTTTACTACTTTTTGCTAGCGACTGTTTCTGTCGCTATTTTCGGTTCAACTGATTTTACTACTTTTTACTACTGTCTGTTTCAGTCGCTATTTTCGGTCCAATTGATTTTACTACTTTTTACTACTGATTGTTTCAGTTGCTGTTTTCGGTTAAACTGATTTTACTACTTTTTACTAGTGACTGTTTCAGTCGCTATTTTCGGTTCAACTGATTTTACTACTTTTTACTACTGTCTGTTTCAGTCGCTATTTTCGGTCCAATTGATTTTACTACTTTTTACTACTGATTGTTTCAGTTGCTGTTTTCGGTTAAACTGATTTTACTACTTTTTACTAGTGACTGTTTCAGTCGCTATTTTCGGTTCAACTGATTTTACTACTTTTTACTAGTGACTGTTTCAGTCGCTATTTTCGGTCCAACTGATTTTATTACTTTTTACTACTGATTGTTTCAGTCGCTATTTTCGGTCCAACTGATTTTACTACTTTTTTCTAGTGACTGTTTCAGTCGCTGTTTTGGGTCCAACGGATTTTACTACTTTTTACTAGTGACTGTTTCAGTCGCTGGTTTTGGTTCAACTGATTTTATTACTTTTTACTAGTGACTGTTTCAGTCGCTATTTTCGGTCCAACTGATTTTACTACTTTTTATTAGTGACTGTTTCAGTCGGTATTTTCGGTCCAACTGATTTTACTACTTTTTACTAGTGACTGTTTCAGTCGCTGTTTTGGGTCCAACGGATTTTACTACCTTTTGCTAGTGACTGTTTCAGTCGCTATTTTCGGTTCAACTGATTTTACTACTTTTTACTAGTGACTGTTTCAGTCGCTATTTTAGGTCCAACTGATTTTATTGCTTTTTACTACTGACCGTTTCAGTCGCTATTTTCGGTCCAATTTATTTTACTACTTTTTACTACTTATTGTTTCAGTCGCTGTTTTCGGTTAAACTGATTTTACTGCTTTTTGCTAGTGACTGTTTCAGTCGCTATTTTCGGTCCAACTGATTTTATTACTTTTTACTACTGACTGTTTCAGTCGCTATTTTCGGTCCAACTGATTTTACTACTCTTTTCTAGTGACTGTTTCAGTCGCTGTTTTGGGTCCAACTGATTTTACTACTTTTTACTAGTGACTGTTTCAGTCGCTGTTTTGGGTCCAACGGATTTTACTACTTTTTGCTAGTGACTGTTTCAGTCGCTATTTTCGGTTCAACTGATTTTACTACTTTTTACTAGTGACTGTTTCAGTCACTATTTTCGGTCCAACTGATTTTATTGCTTTTTATTACTGACTGTTTCAGTCGCTATTTTCGGTTCAACTGATTTTACTACTTTTAACTAGTGACTGTTCAGTCGCTATTTTCGGTCCAACTGATTTTACTACTCTTTTCTAGTGACTGTTTCAGTCGATATTTTCGGTCCAACTGATTTTACTACTTTTTACTGGTGACTGTTTCAGTCGCTGTTTTGGGTCCAACGGATTTTACTACGTTTTACTAGCGACGGTTTCAGCCGCTATTTTCGGTCCAACTGATTTTACTACTTTTTACTAGTGACTGTTTCAATCGCTCTTTTCGGTCCAACGGATTTTACTACGTTTTATTAGTGACTGTTTCAGTCGCTGGTTTTGGTTCAACTGATTTTATTACTTTTTACTAGTGACTGTTTCAGTCGCTATTTTCTGTCCAACTGATTTTACTACTTTTTATTAGTGACTGTTTAAGTCGGTATTTTCGGTCCAACTGATTTTACTACTTTTTACTAGTGACTGTTTCAGTCGCTGTTTTGGGTCCAACGGATTTTACTACTTTTGCTAGTGACTGTTTCAGTCGCTATTTTCGGTTCAACTGATTTTACTACTTTTTACTAGTGACTGTTTCAGTCGCTATTTTCGGTCCAACTGATTTTATTGCTTTTTACTACTGACTGTTTCAGTCGCTATTTTCGGTCCAATTTATTTTACTACTTTTTACTACTTATTGTTTCAGTCGCTGTTTTCGGTTAAACTGATTTTACTACTTTTTGCTAGTGACTGTTTCAGTCGCTATTTTCGGTCCAACTGATTTTATTACTTTTTACTACTGACTGTTTCAGTCGCTATTTTCGGTCCAACTGATTTTACTACTCTTTTCTAGTGACTGTTTCAGTCGCTGTTTTCGGCCCAACTGATTTTACTACGTTTTACTGGTGACTGTTTCAGTCGCTATTTTCGGTTCAACTGATTTTACTACTTTTTACTAGTGACTGTTTCAGTCGCTATTTTCGGTCCAACTGATTTTATTACTTTTTACTACTGATTGTTTCAGTCGCTATTTTCGGTCCAACTGATTTTACTACTTTTTTCTAGTGACTGTTTCAGTCGCTGTTTTGGGTCCAACGGATTTTACTACTTTTTACTAGTGACTGTTTCAGTCGCTGGTTTTGGTTCAACTGATTTTATTACTTTTTACTAGTGACTGTTTCAGTCGCTATTTTCGGTCCAACTGATTTTACTACTTTTTATTAGTGACTGTTTAAGTCGGTATTTTCGGTCCAACTGATTTTACTACTTTTTACTAGTGACTGTTTCAGTCGCTGTTTTGGGTCCAACGGATTTTACTACTTTTGCTAGTGACTGTTTCAGTCGCTATTTTCGGTTCAACTGATTTTACTACTTTTTACTAGTGACTGTTTCAGTCGCTATTTTCGGTCCAACTGATTTTATTGCTTTTTACTACTGACTGTTTCAGTCGCTATTTTCGGTCCAATTTATTTTACTACTTTTTACTACTTATTGTTTCAGTCGCTGTTTTCGGTTAAACTGATTTTACTACTTTTTGCTAGTGACTGTTTCAGTCGCTATTTTCGGTCCAACTGATTTTATTACTTTTTACTACTGACTGTTTCAGTCGCCATTTTCGGTCCAACGGATTTTACTACTTTTTGCTAGTGACTGTTTCAGTCGCTATTTTCGGTTCAACTGATTTTACTACTTTTTACTAGTGACTGCTTCAGCCGCTATTTTCGGTCCAACTGATTTTATTGCTTTTCATTACTGACTGTTTCAGTCGCTATTTTGATTCCAATTGATTTTACTACTTCTTGCTAGTGACTGTTTCAGTCGCTATTTTCGGTTCAACTGATTTTACTAGTTTTAACTAGTGACTGTTCAGTCGCTATTTTCGGTCCAACTGATTTTATTACTTTTTACTACTGACTGTTTCAGTCGCTATTTTCGGTCCAACTGATTTTACTACTCTTTTCTAGTGACTGTTTCAGTCGATATTTTCGGTCCAACTGATTTTACTACTTTTTACTGGTGACTGTTTCAGTCGCTGTTTTGGGTCCAACGGATTTTACTACGTTTTACTAGCGACGGTTTCAGCCGCTATTTTCGGTCCAACTGATTTTACTACTTTTTACTAGTGACTGTTTCAATCGCTCTTTTCGGTCCAACGGATTTTACTACTTTTTATTAGTGACTGTTTCAGTCGGTATTGTCGGTCCAACTGATTTTACTACTTTTTACTAGTGACTGTTTCAGTCGCTGCTTTGGGTCCAACGGATTTTACTACTTTTTGCTAGTGACTGTTTCAGTCGCTATTTTCGGTTCAACTGATTTTACTACTTTTTACTGGTGACTGTTCAGTCGCTATTTTCGGCCCAACTGATTTTATTACTTTTTACTACTGACTGTTTCAGTCGCTATTTTCGGTCCAACTGATTTTACTACTCTTTTCTAGTGACTGTTTCAGTCGCTGTTTTGGGTCCAACGGATTTTACTACTTTGTAGTAGTGACTGTTTTTATTATTTATTACTTATTATTTATATTTATTACTTTTTACTACTGACTGTTTCAGTCGCTATTTTCGGTCCAACTGATTTTACTACTCTTTTCTAGTGACTGTTTCAGTCGCTGTTTTGGGTCCAACGGATTTTACTACTTTTTAGTAGTGACTGTTTCAGTCGCTATTTTCGGTCCAACTAATTTTACTACTTTTTACTTGTGACTGTTTCAGTCGCTGTTTTGGGTCCAACGGATTTTACTACTTTTTACTAGTGACTGTTTCAGTCACTGGTTTCGGTTCCACTGATTTTATTACTTTTTACTAGTGACTGTTTCAGTCGCTGGTTTCGGTTCAACTGATTTTATTACTTTTTACTAGTGACTGTTTCAGTCGCTATTTTCGGTCCAACTGATTTTACTACTTTTTATTAGTGACCGTTTCAGTCGCTGTTTTCGGTCCAACGGATTTTAATACTTTTTATTAGTGACTGTTTCAGTCGGTATTTTCGGTCCAACTGATTTTACTACTTTTGCTAGCGACTGTTTCTGTCGCTATTTTCGGTTCAACTGATTTTACTACTTTTTACTACTGTCTGTTTCAGTCGCTATTTTCGGTCCAATTGATTTTACTACTTTTTACTACTGATTGTTTCAGTTGCTGTTTTCGGTTAAACTGATTTTACTACTTTTTACTAGTGACTGTTTCAGTCGCTATTTTCGGTTCAACTGATTTTACTACTTTTTACTACTGTCTGTTTCAGTCGCTATTTTCGGTCCAATTGATTTTACTACTTTTTACTAGTGATTGTTTCAGTTGCTGTTTTCGGTTAAACTGATTTTACTACTTTTTACTAGTGACTGTTTCAGTCGCTATTTTCGGTTCAACTGATTTTACTACTTTTTACTAGTGACTGTTTCAGTCGCTATTTTCGGTCCAACTGATTTTATTACTTTTTACTACTGATTGTTTCAGTCGCTATTTTCGGTCCAACTGATTTTACTACTTTTTTCTAGTGACTGTTTCAGTCGCTGTTTTGGGTCCAACGGATTTTACTACTTTTTACTAGTGACTGTTTCAGTCGCTGGTTTTGGTTCAACTGATTTTATTACTTTTTACTAGTGACTGTTTCAGTCGCTATTTTCGGTCCAACTGATTTTACTACTTTTTATTAGTGACTGTTTCAGTCGGTATTTTCGGTCCAACTGATTTTACTACTTTTTACTAGTGACTGTTTCAGTCGCTGTTTTGGGTCCAACGGATTTTACTACCTTTTGCTAGCGACTGTTTCAGTCGCTATTTTCGGTTCAACTGATTTTACTACTTTTTACTAGTGACTGTTTCAGTCGCTATTTTAGGTCCAACTGATTTTATTGCTTTTTACTACTGACCGTTTCAGTCGCTATTTTCGGTCCAATTTATTTTACTACTTTTTACTACTTATTGTTTCAGTCGCTGTTTTCGGTTAAACTGATTTTACTGCTTTTTGCTAGTGACTGTTTCAGTCGCTATTTTCGGTCCAACTGATTTTATTACTTTTTACTACTGACTGTTTCAGTCGCTATTTTCGGTCCAACTGATTTTACTACTCTTTTCTAGTGACTGTTTCAGTCGCTGTTTTGGGTCCAACTGATTTTACTACTTTTTACTAGTGACTGTTTCAGTCGCTGTTTTGGGTCCAACGGATTTTACTACTTTTTGCTAGTGACTGTTTCAGTCGCTATTTTCGGTTCAACTGATTTTACTACTTTTTACTAGTGACTGTTTCAGTCACTATTTTCGGTCCAACTGATTTTATTGCTTTTTATTACTGACTGTTTCAGTCGCTATTTTCGGTTCAACTGATTTTACTACTTTTAACTAGTGACTGTTCAGTCGCTATTTTCGGTCCAACTGATTTTATTACTTTTTACTACTGACTGTTTCAGTCGCTATTTTCGGTCCAACTGATTTTACTACTCTTTTCTAGTGACTGTTTCAGTCGGTATTTTCGGTCCAACTGATTTTACTACTTTTTACTGGTTACTGTTTCAGTCGCTGTTTTGGGTCCAACGGATTTTACTACGTTTTACTAGCGACGGTTTCAGCCGCTATTTTCGGCCCAACTGATTTTACTACTTTTTACTTGTGACTGTTTCAATCGCTCTTTTCGGTCCAACGGATTTTACTACTTTTTATTAGTGACTGTTTCAGTCGGTATTGTCGGTCCAACTGATTTTACTACTTTTTACTAGTGACTGTTTCAGTCGCTGTTTTGGGTCCAACGGATTTTACTACATTTTGCTAGTGACTGTTTCAGTCGCTATTTCCGGTTCAACTGATTTTACTACTTTTTACTAGTGACTGTTCAGTCGCTATTTTCGTTCCAACTGATTTTACTACTCTTTTCTAGTGACTGTTTCATTCGCTGTTTTGGGTCCAACGGATTTTACTACTTTTTAGTAGTGACTGTTTCAGTCGCTATTTTCGGTCCAACTGATTTTACTACTTTTTCTTGTGACTATTTCAGTCGTTGTTTTGGGTCCAACGGATTTTACTACCTTTTACTAGTGACTATTTCAGTCACTGGTTTTGGTTCAACTGATTTTATTACTTTTTACTAGTGACTGTTTCAGTCGCTGGCTTCGGTTCAACTGATTTTATTACTTTTTACTAGTGACTGTTTCAGCGGCTATTTTCGGTCCAACTGATTTTACTACTTTTTATCAGTGACCGTTTCAGTCGCTGTTTTCGGTCCAACGGATTTTAATACTTTTTATTAGTGACTGTTTCAGTCGGTATTTTCGGTCCAACTGATTTTACTACTTTTTGCTAGTGACTATTTCAGTCGCTATTTTCGGTTCAACTGATTTTAATACTTTTCACTACTGTCTGTTTCAGTCGCTATTTTCGGTCCAATTGATTTTACTACTTTTTACTACTGATTGTTTCAGTCGCTGTTTTCGGTTAAACTGATTTTACTACTTTTTACTAGTGACTGTTTCAGTCGCTATTTTCGGTCCAACTGATTTTATTGCTTTTTACTAGTGACTGTTTCAGTCGCTATTTTCGGTCCAACTGATTTTACTATTTTTTATTAGTGACCGTCTCAGTCGCTGTTTTCGGTCCAACGGATTTTACTACTTTTTATTAGTGACTGTTTCAGTCGGTATTTTCGGTCCAACTGATTTTACTACTTTTTATTAGTGACTGTTTCAGTCGCTATTTTCGGTCCAACTGATTTTATTGCTTTTTATTACTGACTGTTTCAGTCGCTATTTTGGGTCCAATTGATTTTAATACTTCTTGCTAGTGACTGTTTCAGTCGCTATTTTCGGTTCAACTGATTTTACTACTTTTAACTAGTGACTGTTCAGTCGCTATTTTCGGTCCAACTGATTTTATTACTTTTTACTACTGACTGTTTCAGTCGCTATTTTCGGTCCAACTGATTTTACTACTCTTTTCTAGTGACCGTTTCAGTCGCTATTTTCGGTCCAACTGATTTTACTACTTTTTACTAGCGACGGTTTCAGCCGCTATTTTCGGTCCAACTGATTTTATTACTTTTTATTAGTGACTGTTTCAGTCGGTATTTTCGGTCCAACTGATTTTACTACTTTTTATTAGTGACTGTTTCAGTCGCTATTTTCGGTCCAACTGATTTTATTGCTTTTTATTACTGACTGTTTCAGTCGCTATTTTGGGTCCAATTGATTTTAATACTTCTTGCTAGTGACTGTTTCAGTCGCTATTTTCGGTTCAACTGATTTTACTACTTTTAACTAGTGACTGTTCAGTCGCAATTTTCGGTCCAACTGATTTTATTGCTTTTTATTACTGACTGTTTCAGTCGCTATTTTGGGTCCAATTGATTTTAATACTTCTTGCTAGTGACTGTTTCAGTCGCTATTTTCGGTTCAACTGATTTTACTAATTTTAACTAGTGACTGTTCAGTCGCTATTTTCGGTCCAACTGATTTTATTACTTTTTACTACTGACTGTTTCAGTCGCTATTTTCGGTCCAACTGATTTTACTACTCTTTTCTAGTGACCGTTTCAGTCGGTATTTTCGGTCCAACTGATTTTACTACTTTTTACTAGTGACTGTTTCAGTCGCTGTTTTGGGTCCAACGGATTTTACTACGTTTTACTAGCGACGGTTTCAGCCGCTATTTTCGGTCCAACTGATTTTACTACTTTTTACTTGTGACTGTTTCAGTCGCTGTTTTGGGTCCAACTGATTTTACTACTTTTTACTAGTGACTGTTTCAATCGCTCTTTTCGGTCCAACGGATTTTACTACTTTTTATTAGTGACCGTCTCAGCCGCTGTTTTCGGTCCAACGGATTTTACTACTTTTTATTAGTGACTGTTTCAGTCGGTATTGTCGGTCCAACTGATTTTACTACTTTTTACTAGTGACTGTTTCAGTCGCTGTTTTGGGTCCAACGGATTTTTCTACTTTTTGCTAGTGACTGTTTCAGTCGCTATTTTCGGTTCAACTGATTTTACTACTTTTTACTAGTGACTGTTCAGTCGCTATTTTCGGTCCAACTGATTTTATTACTTTTTACTACTGACTGTTTCAGTCGCTATTTTCGGTCCAACTGATTTTACTACTCTTTTCTAGTGACTGTTTCAATCGCCGTTTTCGGCCCAACTGATTTTACTACGTTTTACTGGTGACTGTTTCAGTCGCTATTTTCGGTTCAACTGATTTTACTACTTTTTACTAGTGACTGTTTCAGTCGCTATTTTCGTTACAACTGATTTTATTACTTTTTACTACTGACTGTTTCAGTCGCTATTTTCGGTCCAACTGATTTTACTACTCTTTTCTAGTGACTGTTTCAGTCGGTATTTTCGGCCCAACTGATTTTACTACGTTTTACTGGTGACTGTTTCAGTCGCTATTTTCGGTTCAACTGATTTTACTACTTTTTACTAGTGACTGTTTCAGTCGCTATTTTCGGTCCAACTGATTTTACTACTCTTTTCTAGTGACTGTTTCAGTCGCCGTTTTCGGCCCAACTGATTTTACTACGTTTTACTGGTGACTGTTTCAGTCGCTATTTTCGGTTCAACTGATTTTACTACTTTTTACTAGTGACTGTTTCAGTCGCTATTTTCGTTACAACTGATTTTATTACTTTTTACTACTGACTGTTTCAGTCGCTATTTTCGGTCCAACTGATTTTACTACTCTTTTCTAGTGACTGTTTCAGTCGCTATTTTCGGTTCAACTGATTTTACTACTTTTTACTAGTGACTGTTTCAGTCGCTATTTTCGTTACAACTGATTTTATTACTTTTTACTACTGACTGTTTCAGTCGCTATTTTCGGTCCAACTGATTTTACTACTCTTTTCTAGTGACTGTTTCAGTCGGTATTTTCGGTCCAACTGATTTTACTACTTTTTTCTAGTGACTGTTTCAGTCGCTGGTTTCGGTCCAACTGATTATACTAGTTTTTACTAGTGACTGTTTCAGTCGCTAGTAAAAAGTAGTAAAAAAGTAGTTGTTTTGGGTCCAACGGATTTTACTTCTTTTTACTAGTGACTGTTTCACTCGCTGTTTTCGGTCCAACTGATTTTACTACTTTTTTCTAGTGACTGTTTCAGTCGCTGGTTTCGGTCCAACTGATTATACTAGTTTTTACTAGTGACTGTTTCAGTCGCTGTTTTCGGTCCAACGGATTTTACTACTTTTTACTAGTTACTGTTTCAGTCGCTATTTTCGGTCCAACTGATTTTACTACATTTTATTTGTGACTGTTTCAGTCGCTGTTTTGGGTCCAACGGATTTTACTACTTTTTACTAGTTACTGTTTCAGTCGCTATTTTCGGTCCAACTGATTTTACTACTTTTTACTAGTGACTGTTTCAATCGCTCTTTTCGGCCCAACGGATTTTACTACTTTTTATTAGTGACCGTCTCAGTCGCTGTTTTCGGTCCAACGGATTTTACTACTTTTTATTAGTGACTGTTTCAGTCGGTATTTTCGGTCCAACTGATTTTACTACTTTTTGCTAGTGACTGTTTCAGTCGCTATTTTCGGTCCAACTGATTTTACTACTTTTTGCTAGTGACTGTTTCAGTCGCTATTTTCGGTCCAATTGATTTTACTACTTTTTACTAGTGACTGTTTCAGTCGCTATTTTCGGTCCAACTGACTTTATTACTTTTTACTACTGATTGTTTCAGTCGCTATTTTCGGTCCAACTGATTTTACTACTTTTTTCCAGTGACTGTTTCAGTCGCTGTTTTGGGTCCAACGGATTTTACTACTTTTTACTAGTGACTGTTTCAGTCTCTATTTTCGGTCCAACTGATTTTACTAGGTTTTATTGGTGACTGTTTCAGTCGCTGATTTGAGTCCAACGG
This sequence comes from Rhynchophorus ferrugineus, assembly GCF_030347505.1. Taxonomy (NCBI): domain Eukaryota; kingdom Metazoa; phylum Arthropoda; class Insecta; order Coleoptera; family Curculionidae; genus Rhynchophorus; species Rhynchophorus ferrugineus. Next base: position 19,904,898 of record NW_027472589.1, read on the forward strand.
ATTTTACTACTTTTTACTAGTGACTGTTTCAGTCGCTGTTTTGGGTCCAACGGATTTTACTACGTTTTACTAGCGACGGTTTCAGCCGCTATTTTCGGTCCAACTGATTTTACTACTTTTTACTTGTGACTGTTTCAGTCGCTGTTTTGGGTCCAACTGATTTTACTACTTTTTACTAGTGACTGTTTCAGTCGCTGTTTTGGGTCCAACGGATTTTACTACTTTTTGCTAGTGACTGTTTCAGTCGCTATTTTCGGTTCAACTGATTTTACTACTTTTTACTAGTGACTGTTCAGTCGCTATTTTCGGTCCAACTGATTTTATTACTTTTTACTACTGACTGTTTCAGTCGCTATTTTCGGTCCAACTGACTTTATTACTTTTTACTACTGATTGTTTCAGTCGCTATTTTCGGTCCAACTGATTTTACTACTTTTTTCCAGTGACTGTTTCAGTCGCTGTTTTGGGTCCAACGGATTTTACTACTTTTTACTAGTGACTGCTTCAGTCTCTATTTTCGGTCCAACTGATTTTACTACGTTTTACTGGTGACTGTTTCAGTCGCTGTTTTGAGTCCAACGGATTTTACTACTTTTTGCTAGTGACTGTTTCAGTCGCTATTTTCGGTTCAACTGATTTTACTACTTTTTACTAGTGACTGTTCAGTCGCTATTTTCGGTCCAACTGATTTTATTACTTTTTACTACTGACTGTTTCAGTCGGTATTTTCGGTCCAACTGATTTTATTACTTTTTGCTAGTGACTGTTTCAGTCGCTATTTTCGGTCCAACTGATTTTACTACTTTTTGCTAGTGACTGTTTCAGTCGCTATTTTCGGTCCAATTGATTTTACTACTTTTTACTAGTGACTGTTTCAGTCGCTATTTTCGGTCCAACTGACTTTATTACTTTTTACTACTGATTGTTTCAGTCGCTATTTTCGGTCCAACTGATTTTACTACTTTTTTCCAGTGACTGTTTCAGTCGCTGTTTTGGGTCCAACGGATTTTACTACTTTTTACTAGTGACTGTTTCAGTCTCTATTTTCGGTCCAACTGATTTTACTACGTTTTACTGGTGACTGTTTCAGTCGCTGTTTTGAGTCCAACGGATTTTACTACTTTTTACTAGTGACTGTTTCAGTCGCTGTTTTGGGTCCAACGGATTTTACTACGTTTTACTAGCGACGGTTTCAGCCGCTATTTTCGGTCCAACTGATTTTACTACTTTTTACTTGTGACTGTTTCAGTCGCTGTTTTGGGTCCAACTGATTTTACTACTTTTTACTAGTGACTGTTTCAGTCGCTGTTTTGGGTCCAACGGATTTTACTACTTTTTGCTAGTGACTGTTTCAGTCGCTATTTTCGGTTCAACTGATTTTACTACTTTTTACTAGTGACTGTTCAGTCGCTATTTTCGGTCCAACTGATTTTATTACTTTTTACTACTGACTGTTTCAGTCGCTATTTTCGGTCCAACTGATTTTACTACTTTTTTCTAGTGACTGTTTCAGTCGCTGTTTTCGGCCCAACTGATTTTACTACGTTTTACTGGTGACTGTTTCAGTCGCTATTTTCGGTTCAACTGATTTTACTACTTTTTACTAGTGACTGTTTCAGTCGCTATTTTCAGTCCAACTGATTTTACTACTTTTTTCTAGTGACTGTTTCAGTCGCTGTTTTCGGCCCAACTGATTTTACTACGTTTTACTGGTGACTGTTTCAGTCGCTATTTTCGGTTCAACTGATTTTACTACTTTTTACTAGTGACTGTTTCAGTCGCTATTTTCGGTCCAACTGATTTTATTACTTTTTACTACTGATTGTTTCAGTCGCTATTTTCGGTCCAACTGATTTTACTACTTTTTTCTAGTGACTGTTACAGTCGCTGTTTTGGGTCCAACGGATTTTACTACTTTTTACTAGTGACTGTTCCAGTCGCTGGTTTTGGTTCAACTGATTTTATTACTTTTTACTAGTGACTGTTTCAGTCGCTATTTTCGGTCCAACTGATTTTACTACTTTTTATTAGTGACTGTTTAAGTCGGTATTTTCGGTCCAACTGATTTTACTACTTTTTACTAGTGACTGTTTCAGTCGCTGTTTTGGGTCCAACGGATTTTACTACTTTTGCTAGTGACTGTTTCAGTCGCTATTTTCGGTTCAACTGATTTTACTACTTTTTACTAGTGACTGTTTCAGTCGCTATTTTCGGTCCAACTGATTTTATTGCTTTTTACTACTGACTGTTTCAGTCGCTATTTTCGGTCCAATTTATTTTACTACTTTTTACTACTTATTGTTTCAGTCGCTGTTTTCGGTTAAACTGATTTTACTACTTTTTGCTAGTGACTGTTTCAGTCGCTATTTTCGGTCCAACTGATTTTATTACTTTTTACTACTGACTGTTTCAGTCGCTATTTTCGGTCCAACTGATTTTACTAATCTTTTCTAGTGACTGTTTCAGTCGCTGTTTTGGGTCCAACGGATTTTACTACTTTTTGCTAGTGACTGTTTCAGTCGCTATTTTCGGTCCAACTGATTTTACTACTTTTTACTAGTGACTGCTTCAGCCGCTATTTTCGGTCCAACTGATTTTATTGCTTTTCATTACTGACTGTTTCAGTCGCTATTTTGATTCCAATTGATTTTACTACTTCTTGCTAGTGACTGTTTCAGTCGCTATTTTCGGTTCAACTGATTTTACTAGTTTTAACTAGTGACTGTTCAGTCGCTATTTTCGGTCCAACTGATTTTATTACTTTTTACTACTGACTGTTTCAGTCGCTATTTTCGGTCCAACTGATTTTACTACTCTTTTCTAGTGACTGTTTCAGTCGATATTTTCGGTCCAACTGATTTTACTACTTTTTACTGGTGACTGTTTCAGTCGCTGTTTTGGGTCCAACGGATTTTACTACGTTTTACTAGCGACGGTTTCAGCCGCTATTTTCGGTCCAACTGATTTTACTACTTTTTACTAGTGACTGTTTCAATCGCTCTTTTCGGTCCAACGGATTTTACTACTTTTTATTAGTGACTGTTTCAGTCGGTATTGTCGGTCCAACTGATTTTACTACTTTTTACTAGTGACTGTTTCAGTCGCTGTTTTGGGTCCAACGGATTTTACTACTTTTTGCTAGTGACTGTTTCAGTCGCTATTTTCGGTTCAACTGATTTTACTACTTTTTACTAGTGACTGTTCAGTCGCTATTTTCGGCCCAACTGATTTTATTACTTTTTACTACTGACTGTTTCAGTCGCTATTTTCGGCCCAACTGATTTTACTACTCTTTTCTAGTGACTGTTTCAGTCGCTGTTTTGGGTCCAACGGATTTTACTACTTTTTAGTAGTGACTGTTTCAGTCGCTATTTTCGGTCCAACTAATTTTACTACTTTTTACTTGTGACTGTTTCAGTCGCTGTTTTGGGTCCAACGGATTTTACTACTTTTTACTAGTGACTGTTTCAGTCACTGGTTTCGGTTCCACTGATTTTATTACTTTTTACTAGTGACTGTTTCAGTCGCTGGTTTCGGTTCAACTGATTTTATTACTTTTTACTAGTGACTGTTTCAGTCGCTATTTTCGGTCCAACTGATTTTACTACTTTTTATTAGTGACCGTTTCAGTCGCTGTTTTCGGTCCAACGGATTTTAATATTTTTATTAGTGACTGTTTCAGTCGGTATTTTCGGTCCAACTGATTTTACTACTTTTTGCTAGCGACTGTTTCAGTCGCTATTTTCGGTTCAACTGATTTTACTACTTTTTACTACTGTCTGTTTCAGTCGCTATTTTCGGTTCAACTGATTTTACTACTTTTTACTAGTGACTGTTTCAGTCGCTATTTTCGGTCCAACTGATTTTATTACTTTTTACTACTGATTGTTTCAGTCGCTATTTTCGGTCCAACTGATTTTACTACTTTTTTCTAGTGACTGTTTCAGTCGCTGTTTTGGGTCCAACGGATTTTACTACTTTTTACTAGTGACTGTTTCAGTCGCTGGTTTTGGTTCAACTGATTTTATTACTTTTTACTAGTGACTGTTTCAGTCGCTATTTTCGGTCCAACTGATTTTACTACTTTTTATTAGTGACTGTTTCAGTCGGTATTTTCGGTCCAACTGATTTTACTACTTTTTACTAGTGACTGTTTCAGTCGCTGTTTTGGGTCCAACGGATTTTACTACTTTTTGCTAGTGACTGTTTCAGTCGCTATTTTCGGTTCAACTGATTTTACTACTTTTTACTAGTGACTGTTTCAGTCGCTATTTTAGGTCCAACTGATTTTATTGCTTTTTACTACTGACCGTTTCAGTCGCTATTTTCGGTCCAATTTATTTTACTACTTTTTACTACTTATTGTTTCAGTCGCTGTTTTCGGTTAAACTGATTTTACTGCTTTTTGCTAGTGACTGTTTCAGTCGCTATTTTCGGTCCAACTGATTTTATTACTTTTTACTACTGACTGTTTCAGTCGCTATTTTCGGTCCAACTGATTTTACTACTCTTTTCTAGTGACTGTTTCAGTCGCTGTTTTGGGTCCAACTGATTTTACTACTTTTTACTAGTGACTGTTTCAGTCGCTGTTTTGGGTCCAACGGATTTTACTACTTTTTGCTAGTGACTGTTTCAGTCGCTATTTTCGGTTCAACTGATTTTATTACTTTTTACTAGTGACTGTTTCAGTCACTATTTTCGGTCCAACTGATTTTATTGCTTTTTATTACTGACTGTTTCAGTCGCTATTTTCGGTTCAACTGATTTTACTACTTTTAACTAGTGACTGTTCAGTCGCTATTTTCGGTCCAACTGATTTTATTACTTTTTACTACTGACTGTTTCAGTCGCTATTTTCGGTCCAACTGATTTTACTACTCTTTTCTAGTGACTGTTTCAGTCGGTATTTTCGGTCCAACTGATTTTACTACTTTTTACTGGTTACTGTTTCAGTCGCTGTTTTGGGTCCAACGGATTTTACTACGTTTTACTAGCGACGGTTTCAGCCGCTATTTTCGGCCCAACTGATTTTACTACTTTTTACTTGTGACTGTTTCAATCGCTCTTTTCGGTCCAACGGATTTTACTACTTTTTATTAGTGACTGTTTCAGTCGGTATTGTCGGTCCAACTGATTTTACTACTTTTTACTAGTGACTGTTTCAGTCGCTGTTTTGGGTCCAACGGATTTTACTACATTTTGCTAGTGACTGTTTCAGTCGCTATTTTCGGTTCAACTGATTTTACTACTTTTTACTAGTGACTGTTCAGTCGCTATTTTCGTTCCAACTGATTTTACTACTCTTTTCTAGTGACTGTTTCATTCGCTGTTTTGGGTCCAACGGATTTTACTACTTTTTAGTAGTGACTGTTTCAGTCGCTATTTTCGGTCCAACTGATTTTACTACTTTTTACTTGTGACTATTTCAGTCGTTGTTTTGGGTCCAACGGATTTTACTACCTTTTACTAGTGACTATTTCAGTCACTGGTTTTGGTTCAACTGATTTTATTACTTTTTACTAGTGACTGTTTCAGTCGCTGGTTTCGGTTCAACTGATTTTATTACTTTTTACTAGTGACTGTTTCAGCGGCTATTTTCGGTCCAACTGATTTTACTACTTTTTATCAGTGACCGTTTCAGTCGCTGTTTTCGGTCCAACGGATTTTAATACTTTTTATTAGTGACTGTTTCAGTCGGTATTTTCGGTCCAATTGATTTTACTACTTTTTGCTAGTGACTATTTCAGTCGCTATTTTCGGTTCAACTGATTTTAATACTTATTACTACTGTCTGTTTCAGTCGCTATTTTCGTTCCAATTGATTTTACTACTTTTTACTACTGATTGTTTCAGTCGCTGTTTTCGGTTAAACTGACTTTACTACTTTTTACTAGTGACTGTTTCAGTCGCTATTTTCGGTCCAACTGATTTTATTACTTTTTACTAGTGACTGTTTCAGTCGCTATTTTCGGTCCAACTGATTTTACTATTTTTTATTAGTGACCGTCTCAGTCGCTGTTTTCGGTCCAACGGATTTTACTACTTTTTATTAGTGACTGTTTCAGTCGGTATTTTCGGTCCAACTGATTTTACTACTTTTTATTAGTGACTGTTTCAGTCGCTATTTTCGGTCCAACTGATTTTATTGCTTTTTATTACTGACTGTTTCAGTCGCTATTTTGGGTCCAATTGATTTTAATACTTCTTGCTAGTGACTGTTTCAGTCGCTATTTTCGGTTCAACTGATTTTACTACTTTTAACTAGTGACTGTTCAGTCGCTATTTTCGGTCCAACTGATTTTATTACTTTTTACTACTGACTGTTTCAGTCGCTATTTTCGGTCCAACTGATTTTACTACTCTTTTCTAGTGGCCGTTTCAGTCGCTATTTTCGGTCCAACTGATTTTACTACTTTTTACTAGCGACGGTTTCAGCCACTATTTTCGGTCCAACTGATTTTATTACTTTTTATTAGTGACTGTTTCAGTCGGTATTTTCGGTCCAACTGATTTTACTACTTTTTATTAGTGACTGTTTCAGTCGCTATTTTCGGTCCAACTGATTTTATTGCTTTTTATTACTGACTGTTTCAGTCGCTATATTGGGTCCAATTGATTTTAATACTTCTTGCTAGTGACTGTTTCAGTCGCTATTTTCGGTTCAACTGATTTTACTACTTTTAACTAGTGACTGTTCAGTCGCTATTTTCGGTCCAACTGATTTTATTGCTTTTTATTACTGACTGTTTCAGTCGCTATTTTGGGTCCAATTGATTTTAATACTTCTTGCTAGTGACTGTTTCAGTCGCTATTTTCGGTTCAACTGATTTTACTAATTTTAACTAGTGACTGTTCAGTCGCTATTTTTGGTCCAACTGATTTTATTACTTTTTACTACTGACTGTTTCAGTCGCTATTTTCGGTCCAACTGATTTTACTACTCTTTTCTAGTGACCGTTTCAGTCGGTATTTTCGGTCCAACTGATTTTACTACTTTTTACTAGTGACTGTTTCAGTCGCTGTTTTGGGTCCAACGGATTTTACTACGTTTTACTAGCGACGGTTTCAGCCGCTATTTTCGGTCCAACTGATTTTACTACTTTTTACTTGTGACTGTTTCAGTCGCTGTTTTGGGTCCAACTGATTTTACTACTTTTTACTAGTGACTGTTTCAATCGCTCTTTTCGGTCCAACGGATTTTACTACTTTTTATTAGTGACCGTCTCAGTCGCTGTTTTCGGTCCAACGGATTTTACTACTTTTTATTAGTGACTGTTTCAGTCGGTATTGTCGGTCCAACTGATTTTACTACTTTTTACTAGTGACTGTTTCAGTCGCTGTTTTGGGTCCAACGGATTTTACTACTTTTTGCTAGTGACTGTTTCAGTCGCTATTTTCGGTTCAACTGATTTTACTACTTTTTACTAGTGACTGTTCAGTCGCTATTTTCGGTCCAACTGATTTTATTACTTTTTACTACTGACTGTTTCAGTCGCTATTTTCGGTCCAACTGATTTTACTACTCTTTTCTAGTGACTGTTTCAATCGCCGTTTTCGGCCCAACTGATTTTACTACGTTTTACTGGTGACTGTTTCAGTCGCTATTTTCGGTTCAACTGATTTTACTACTTTTTACTAGTGACTGTTTCAGTCGCTATTTTCGTTACAACTGATTTTATTACTTTTTACTACTGACTGTTTCAGTCGCTATTTTCGGTCCAACTGATTTTACTACTCTTTTCTAGTGACTGTTTCAGTCGGTATTTTCGGCCCAACTGATTTTACTACGTTTTACTGGTGACTGTTTCAGTCGCTATTTTCGGTTCAACTGATTTTACTACTTTTTACTAGTAACTGTTTCAGTCGCTATTTTCGTTACAACTGATTTTATTACTTTTTACTACTGACTGTTTCAGTCGCTATTTTCGGTCCAACTGATTTTACTACTCTTTTCTAGTGACTGTTTCAGTCGCCGTTTTCGGCCCAACTGATTTTACTACGTATTACTGGTGACTGTTTCAGTCGCTATTTTCGGTTCAACTGATTTTACTACTTTTTACTAGTGACTGTTTCAGTCGCTATTTTCGTTACAACTGATTTTATTACTTTTTACTACTGACTGTTTCAGTCGCTATTTTCGGTCCAACTGATTTTACTACTCTTTTCTAGTGACTGTTTCAGTCGCTATTTTCGGTTCAACTGATTTTACTACTTTTTACTAGTGACTGTTTCAGTCGCTATTTTCGTTACAACTGATTTTATTACTTTTTACTACTGACTGTTTCAGTCGCTATTTTCGGTCCAACTGATTTTACTACTCTTTTCTAGTGACTGTTTCAGTCGCTATTTTCGGTTCAACTGATTTTACTACTTTTTACTAGTGACTGTTTCAGTCGCTATTTTCGTTACAACTGATTTTATTACTTTTTACTACTGACTGTTTCAGTCGCTATTTTCGGTCCAACTGATTTTACTACTCTTTTCTAGTGACTGTTTCAGTCGGTATTTTCGGTCCAACTGATTTTACTACTTTTTTCTAGTGACTGTTTCAGTCGCTATTTTCGGTCCAACTGATTTTACTACTCTTTTCTAGTGACTGTTTCAGTCGGTATTTTCGGTCCAACTGATTTTACTACTTTTTTCTAGTGACTGTTTCAGTCGCTGGTTTCGGTCCAACTGATTATACTAGTTTTTACTAGTGACTGTTTCAGTCGCTAGTAAAAAGTAGTAAAAAAGTAGTTGTTTTGGGTCCAACGGATTTTACTTCTTTTTACTAGTGACTGTTTCACTCGCTGTTTTCGGTCCAACTGATTTTACTACTTTTTTCTAGTGACTGTTTCAGTCGCTGGTTTCGGTCCAACTGATTATACTAGTTTTTACTAGTGACTGTTTCAGTCGCTGTTTTCGGTCCAACGGATTTTACTACTTTTTACTAGTTACTGTTTCAGTCGCTATTTTCGGTCCAACAGATTTTACTACATTTTATTTGTGACTGTTTCAGTCGCTGTTTTGGGTCCAACGGATTTTACTACTTTTTACTAGTTACTGTTTCAGTCGCTATTTTCGGTCCAACTGATTTTACTACTTTTTACTAGTGACTGTTTCAATCGCTCTTTTCGGCCCAACGGATTTTACTACTTTTTATTAGTGACCGTCTCAGTCGCTGTTTTCGGTCCAACGGATTTTACTACTTTTTATTAGTGACTGTTTCAGTCGGTATTTTCGGTCCAACTGATTTTACTACTTTTTGCTAGTGACTGTTTCAGTCGCTATTTTCGGTCCAACTGATTTTACTACTTTTTGCTAGTGACTGTTTCAGTCGCTATTTTCGGTCCAATTGATTTTACTACTTTTTACTAGTGACTGTTTCAGTCGCTATTTTCGGTCCAACTGACTTTATTACTTTTTACTACTGATTGTTTCAGTCGCTATTTTCGGTCCAACTGATTTTACTTCTTTTTTCCAGTGACTGTTTCAGTCGCTGTTTTGGATCCAACGGATTTTACTACTTTTTACTAGTGACTGTTTCAGTCTCTATTTTCGGTCCAACTGATTTTACTACGTTTTACTGGTGACTGTTTCAGTCGCTGTTTTGAGTCCAACGGATTTTACTACTTATTACTAGTGACTGTTTCAGTCGCTGTTTTGGGTCCAACGGATTTTACTACGTTTTACTAGCGACGGTTTCAGCCGCTATTTTCGGTCCAACTGATTTTACTACTTTTTACTTGTGACTGTTTCAGTCGCTGTTTTGGGTCCAACTGATTTTACTACTTTTTACTAGTGACTGTTTCAGTCGCTGTTTTGGGTCCAACGGATTTTACTACTTTTTGCTAGTGACTGTTTCAGTCGCTATTTTCGGTTCAACTGATTTTACTACTTTTTACTGGTGACTGTTCAGTCGCTATTTTCGGCCCAACTGATTTTATTACTTTTTACTACTGACTGTTTCAGTCGCTATTTTCGGTCCAACTGATTTTACTACTCTTTTCTAGTGACTGTTTCAGTCGCTGTTTTGGGTCCAACGGATTTTACTACTTTGTAGTAGTGACTGTTTTTATTATTTATTACTTATTATTTATATTTATTACTTTTTACTACTGACTGTTTCAGTCGCTATTTTCGGTCCAACTGATTTTACTACTCTTTTCTAGTGACTGTTTCAGTCGCTGTTTTGGGTCCAACGGATTTTACTACTTTTTAGTAGTGACTGTTTCAGTCGCTATTTTCGGTCCAACTAATTTTACTACTTTTTACTTGTGACTGTTTCAGTCGCTGTTTTGGGTCCAACGGATTTTACTACTTTTTACTAGTGACTGTTTCAGTCACTGGTTTCGGTTCCACTGATTTTATTACTTTTTACTAGTGACTGTTTCAGTCGCTGGTTTCGGTTCAACTGATTTTATTACTTTTTACTAGTGACTGTTTCAGTCGCTATTTTCGGTCCAACTGATTTTACTACTTTTTATTAGTGACCGTTTCAGTCGCTGTTTTCGGTCCAACGGATTTTAATACTTTTTATTAGTGACTGTTTCAGTCGGTATTTTCGGTCCTACTGATTTTACTACTTTTTGCTAGCGACTGTTTCTGTCGCTATTTTCGGTTCAACTGATTTTACTACTTTTTACTACTGTCTGTTTCAGTCGCTATTTTCGGTCCAATTGATTTTACTACTTTTTACTACTGATTGTTTCAGTTGCTGTTTTCGGTTAAACTGATTTTACTACTTTTTACTAGTGACTGTTTCAGTCGCTATTTTCGGTTCAACTGATTTTACTACTTTTTACTAGTGACTGTTTCAGTCGCTATTTTCGGTCCAACTGATTTTATTACTTTTTACTACTGATTGTTTCAGTCGCTATTTTCGGTCCAACTGATTTTACTACTTTTTTCTAGTGACTGTTTCAGTCGCTGTTTTGGGTCCAACGGATTTTACTACTTTTTACTAGTGACTGTTTCAGTCGCTGGTTTTGGTTCAACTGATTTTATTACTTTTTACTAGTGACTGTTTCAGTCGCTATTTTCGGTCCAACTGATTTTACTACTTTTTATTAGTGACTGTTTCAGTCGGTATTTTCGGTCCAACTGATTTTACTACTTTTTACTAGTGACTGTTTCAGTCGCTGTTTTGGGTCCAACGGATTTTACTACCTTTTGCTAGTGACTGTTTCAGTCGCTATTTTCGGTTCAACTGATTTTACTACTTTTTACTAGTGACTGTTTCAGTCGCTATTTTCGGTCCAAATGATTTTACTACTCTTTTCTAGTGACTGTTTCAGTCGCTGTTTTGGGTCCAACGGATTTTACTACTTTTTACTAGTGACTGTTTCAGTCGCTGGTTTTGGTTCAACTGATTTTATTACTTTTTATTAGTGACTGTTTAAGTCGGTATTTTCGTTCCAACTGATTTTACTACTTTTTACTAGTGACTGTTTCAGTCGCTGTTTTGGGTCCAACGGATTTTACTACTTTTGCTAGTGACTGTTTCAGTCGCTATTTTCGGTTCAACTGATTTTACTACTTTTTACTAGTGACTGTTTCAGTCGCTATTTTCGGTCCAATTTATTTTACTACTTTTTACTACTTATTGTTTCAGTCGCTGTTTTCGGTTAAACTGATTTTACTACTTTTTGCTAGTGACTGTTTCAGTCGCTATTTTCGGTCCAACTGATTTTATTACTTTTTACTACTGACTGTTTCAGTCGCTATTTTCGGTCCAACTGATTTTACTACTTTTTACTAGTGACTGTTTCAGTCGCTGTTTTGGGTCCAACGGATTTTACTACTTTTTGCTAGTGACTGTTTCAGTCGCTATTTTCGGTTCAACTGATTTTACTACTTTTTACTAGTGACTGCCTCAGTCGCTATTTTCGGTCCAACTGATTTTATTGCTTTTCATTACTGACTGTTTCAGACGCTATTTTGGGTCCAATTGATTTTACTACTTCTTGCTAGTGACTGTTTCAGTCGCTATTTTCGGTTCAACTGATTTTACTACTTTTAACTAGTGACTGTTCAGTCGCTATTTTCGGTCCAACTGATTTTATTACTTTTTACTACTGACTGTTTCAGTCGCTATTTTCGGTCCAACTGATTTTACTACTCTTTTCTAGTGACTGTTTCAGTCGGTATTTTCGGTCCAACTGATTTTAATACTTTTTACTAGCGACGGTTTCAGCCGCTATTTTCGGTCCAACTGATTTTACTACTTTTTACTTGTGACTGTTTCAGTCGCTGTTTTGGGTCCAACTAATTTTACTACTTTTTACTAGTGACTGTTTCAATCGCTCTTTTCGGTCCAACGGATATTACTACTTTTTATTAGTGACTGTTTCAGTCGGTATTGTCGGTCCAACTGATTTTACTACTTTTTACTAGTGACTATTTCAGTCGCTGTCTTGGGTCCAACGAATTTTACTACTTTTTGCTAGTGACTGTTTCAGTCGCTATTTTCGGTTCAACTAATTTTACTACTTTTTACTAGTGACTGTTCAGTCGCTATTTTCGGTCCAACTGATTTTATTACTTTTTACTACTGACTGTTTCAGTCGCTATTTTCGGTCCAAATGATTTTACTACTCTTTTCTAGTGACTGTTTCAGTCGCTGTTTTGGGTCCAACGGATTTTACTACTTTTTAGTAGTGACTGTTTCAGTCGCTATTTTCGGTCCAACTGGTTTTACTACTTTTTACTTGTGACTGTTTCAGTCGCTGTTTTGGGTCCAACGGATTTTACTACTTTTTACTAGTGACTGTTTCAGTCGCTGGTTTCGGTCCAACTGATTTTAATACTTTTTACTAGCGACCGTTTCAGCCGCTATTTTCGGTCCAACTGATTTTACCACTTTTTACTTGTGACTGTTTCAGTCGCTGTTTTGGGTCCAACGGATTTTACTACTTTTTATTAGTGACTGTTTCAGTCGGTATTTTCGGTTCAACTGATTTTACTACTTTTTACGAGTGACTGTTTCAGTCGCTGTTTTGGGTCCAACTGATTTTACTACTTTTTACTTGTGACTGTTTCAGTCGCTGTTTTCGGTCCAACTGATTTTATTACATTTTACTACTGATTGTTTCAGTCGCTATTTTCGGTCCAACTGATTTTACTACTTTTTTTCTAGTGACTGTTTCAGTCGCTGTTTTGGGTCCAACTGATTTTACTACTTTTTACTAGTGACTGTTTCAGTCGCTATTTTCGGCCCAACTGATTTTACTACGTTTTACTGGTGACTGTTTCAGTCGCTATTTTCGGTTCAACTGATTTTACTACTTTTTACTAGTGACTGTTTCAGTCGCTATTTTCGGTCCAACTGATTTTATTACTTTTTACTACTGATTGTTTCAGTCGCTATTTTCGGTCCAACTGATTTTACTACTTTTTTCTAGTGACTGTTTCAGTCGCTGTTTTGGGTTCAACGGATTTTACTACTTTTTACTAGTGACTGTTTCAGTCGCTGGTTTTTATTCAACTGATTTTATTACTTTTTACTAGTGACTGTTTCAGTCGCTATTTTCGGTCCAACTAATTTTACTACTTTTTATTAGTGACCGTCTCAGTCGCTGATTTCGGTCCAAGGGATTTTACTACTTTCTATTAGTGACTGTTTCAGTCGGTATTTTCGGTCCAACTGATTTTACTACTTTTTACTAGTGACTGTTCAGTCGCTATTTTCGGCCCAACTGATTTTATTACTTTTTACTACTGACTGTTTCAGTCGCTATTTTCGGTCCAACTGATTTTACTACTCTTTTCTAGTGACTGTTTCAGTCGCTGTTTTGGGTCCAACGGATTTTACTACTTTGTAGTAGTGACTGTTTTTATTATTTATTACTTATTATTTATATTTATTACTTTTTACTACTGACTGTTTCAGTCGCTATTTTCGGTCCAACTGATTTTACTACTCTTTTCTAGTGACTGTTTCAGTCGCTGTTTTGGGTCCAACGGATTTTACTACTTTTTAGTAGTGACTGTTTCAGTCGCCATTTTCGGTCCAACTAATTTTACTACTTTTTACTTGTGACTGTTTCAGTCGCTGTTTTGGGTCCAACGGATTTTACTACTTTTTACTAGTGACTGTTTCAGTCACTGGTTTCGGTTCCACTGATTTTATTACTTTTTACTAGTGACTGTTTCAGTCGCTGGTTTCGGTTCAACTGATTTTATTACTTTTTACTAGTGACTGTTTCAGTCGCTATTTTCGGTCCAACTGATTTTACTACTTTTTATTAGTGACCGTTTCAGTCGCTGTTTTCGGTCCAACGGATTTTAATACTTTTTATTAGTGACTGTTTCAGTCGGTATTTTCGGTCCAACTGATTTTACTACTTTTTGCTAGCGACTGTTTCTGTCGCTATTTTCGGTTCAACTGATTTTACTACTTTTTACTACTGTCTGTTTCAGTCGCTATTTTCGGTCCAATTGATTTTACTACTTTTTACTACTGATTGTTTCAGTTGCTGTTTTCGGTTAAACTGATTTTACTACTTTTTACTAGTGACTGTTTCAGTCGCTATTTTCGGTTCAACTGATTTTACTACTTTTTACTAGTGACTGTTTCAGTCGCTATTTTCGGTCCAACTGATTTTATTACTTTTTACTACTGATTGTTTCAGTCGCTATTTTCGGTCCAACTGATTTTACTACTTTTTTCTAGTGACTGTTTCAGTCGCTGTTTTGGGTCCAACGGATTTTACTACTTTTTACTAGTGACTGTTTCAGTCGCTGGTTTTGGTTCAACTGATTTTATTACTTTTTACTAGCGACTGTTTCAGTCGCTATTTTCGGTCCAACTGATTTTACTACTTTTTATTAGTGACTGTTTCAGTCGGTATTTTCGGTCCAACTGATTTTACTACTTTTTACTAGTGACTGTTTCAGTCGCTGTTTTGGGTCCAACGGATTTTACTACCTTTTGCTAGTGACTGTTTCAGTCGCTATTTTCGGTTCAACTGATTTTACTACTTTTTACTAGTGACAGTTTCAGTCGCTATTTTCGGTCCAAATGATTTTACTACTCTTTTCTAGTGACTGTTTCAGTCGCTGTTTTGGGTCCAACGGATTTTACTACTTTTTAGTAGTGACTGTTTAAGTCGGTATTTTCGTTCCAACTGATTTTACTACTTTTTACTAGTGACTGTTTCAGTCGCTGTTTTGGGTCCAACGGGTTTTACTACTTTTTACTAGTGACTGTTTCAGTCGCTGGTTTTGGTTCAACTGATTTTATTACTTTTTATTAGTGACTGTTTAAGTCGGTATTTTCGTTCCAACTGATTTTACTACTTTTTACTAGTGACTGTTTCAGTCGCTGTTTTGGGTCCAACGGATTTTACTACTTTTGCTAGTGACTGTTTCAGTCGCTATTTTCGGTTCAACTGATTTTACTACTTTTTACTAGTGACTGTTTCAGTCGCTATTTTCGGTCCAATTTATTTTACTACTTTTTACTACTTATTGTTTCAGTCGCTGTTTTCGGTTAAACTGATTTTACTACTTTTTGCTAGTGACTGTTTCAGTCGCTATTTTCGGTCCAACTGATTTTATTACTTTTTACTACTGACTGTTTCAGTCGCTATTTTCGGTCCAACTGATTTTACTACTTTTTACTAGTGACTGTTTCAGTCGCTGTTTTGGGTCCAACGGATTTTACTACTTTTTGCTAGTGACTGTTTCAGTCGCTATTTTCGGTTCAACTGATTTTACTACTTTTTACTAGTGACTGCCTCAGTCGCTATTTTCGGTCCAACTGATTTTATTGCTTTTCATTACTGACTGTTTCAGTCGCTATTTTGGGTCCAATTGATTTTACTACTTCTTGCTAGTGACTGTTTCAGTCGCTATTTTCGGTTCAACTGATTTTACTACTTTTAACTAGTGACTGTTCAGTCGCTATTTTCGGTCCAACTGATTTTATTACTTTTTACTACTGACTGTTTCACTCGCTATTTTCGGTCCAACTGATTTTACTACTCTTTTCTAGTGACTGTTTCAGTCGGTATATTCGGTCCAACTGATTTTAATACTTTTTACTAGCGACGGTTTCAGCCGCTATTTTCGGTCCAACTGATTTTACTACTTTTTACTTGTGACTGTTTCAGTCGCTGTTTTGGGTCCAACTAATTTTACTACTTTTTACTAGTGACTGTTTCAATCGCTCTTTTCGGTCCAACGGATATTACTACTTTTTATTAGTGACTGTTTCAGTCGGTATTGTCGGTCCAACTGATTTTACTACTTTTTACTAGTGACTGTTTCAGTCGCTGTCTTGGGTCCAACGAATTTTACTACTTTTTGCTAGTGACTGTTTCAGTCGCTATTTTCGGTTCAACTAATTTTACTACTTTTTACTAGTGACTGTTCAGTCGCTATTTTCGGTCCAACTGATTTTATTACTTTTTACTACTGACTGTTTCAGTCGCTATTTTCGGTCCAAATGATTTTACTACTCTTTTCTAGTGACTGTTTCAGTCGCTGTTTTGGGTCCAACGGATTTTACTACTTTTTAGTAGTGACTGTTTCAGTCGCTATTTTCGGTTCAACTAATTTTACTACTTTTTACTAGTGACTGTTCAGTCGCTATTTTCGGTCCAACTGATTTTATTACTTTTTACTACTGACTGTTTCAGTCGCTATTTTCGGTCCAAATGATTTTACTACTCTTTTCTAGTGACTGTTTCAGTCGCTGTTTTGGGTCCAACGGATTTTACTACTTTTTAGTAGTGACTGTTTTAGTCGCTATTTTCGGTCCAACTGATTTTACTACTTTTTATTAGTGACTGTTTAAGTCGGTATTTTCGTTCCAACTGATTTTACTACTTTTTACTAGTAACTTTTTTAGTCGCTGTTTTGGGTCCAACGGATTTTACTAATTTTGCTAGTGACTGTTTCAGTCGCTATTATCGGTTCAACTGATTTTACTACTTTTTACTAGTGACTGTTTCAGTCGCTATTTTCGGTCCAATTTATTTTACTACTTTTTACTACTTATTGTTTCAGTCGCTATTTTCGGTCCAAATGATTTTACTACTCTTTTCTAGTGACTGTTTCAGTCGCTGTTTTGGGTCCAACGGATTTTACTACTTTTTAGTAGTGACTGTTTCAGTCGCTATTTTCGGTCCAACTGGTTTTACTACTTTTTACTTGTGACTGTTTCAGTCGCTGTTTTGGGTCCAACGGATTTTACTACTTTTTACTAGTGACTGTTTCAGTCACTGGTTTCGGTTCCACTGATTTTATTACTTTTTACTAGTGACTGTTTCAGTCGCTGGTTTCGGTTCAACTGATTTTATTACTTTTTACTAGTGACTGTTTCAGTCGCTATTTTCGGTCCAACTGATTTTACTACTTTTTATTAGTGACCGTTTCAGTCGCTGTTTTCGGTCCAACGGACTTTAATACTTTTTATTAGTGACTGTTTCAGTCGGTATTTTCGGTCCAACTGATTTTACTACTTTTTACTAGTGACTGTTTCAGTCGCTGTTTTGGGTCCAACGGATTTTACTACTTTTTACTAGTGACTGTTTCAGTCGCTGGTTTTGGTTCAACTGATTTTATTACTTTTTACTAGTGACTGTTTCAGTCGCTATTTTCGGTCCAACTGATTTTACTACTTTTTATTAGTGACTGTTTCAGTCGCTATTTTCGGTTCAACTGATTTTACTACTTTTTACTACTGTCTGTTTCTGTCGCTATTTTCGGTCCAATTGATTTTACTACTTTTTACAACTGATTGTTTCAGTCGCTGTTTTAGGTTAAACTGATTTTACTACTTTTTACTAGTGACTGTTTCAGTCGCTATTTTCGGTCCAACTGATTTTACTACTTTTTACTAGTGACTGTTTCAGTCGCTGTTTTGGGTCCAACGGATTTTACTACTTTTTACTAGTGACTGTTTCAGTCGCTGGTTTTGGTTCAACTGATTTTATTACTTTTTACTAGTGACTGTTTCAGTCGCTATTTTCGGTCCAACTGATTTTACTACTTTTTATTAGTGACTGTTTCAGTCGGTATTTTCGGTCCAACTGATTTTACTACTTTTTACTAGTGACTGTTTCAGTCGCTGTTTTGGGTCCAACGGATTTTACTACTTTGTGCTAGTGACTGTTTCAGTCGCTATTTTCGGTTCAACTGATTTTACTACTTTTTACTAGTGACTGTTTCAGTCGCTATTTTCGGTCCAACTGATTTTATTACTTTTTACTACTGATTGTTTCAGTCGCTATTTTCGTTCCAACTGATTTTACTACTTTTTTCTAGTGACTGTTTCAGTCGCTGTTTTGTGTCCAACGGATTTTACTACTTTTTACTAGTGACTGTTTCAGTCGCTGGTTTTGGTTCAACTGATTTTATTACTTTTTACTAGTGGCTGTTTCAGTCGCTATTTTCGGTCCAACTGATTTTACTACTTTTTATTAGTGACTGTTTCAGTCGGTATTTTCGGTCCAACTGATTTTACTACTTCTTACTAGTGACTGTTTCAGTCGCTGTTTTGGGTCCAACGGATTTTACTACTTTTTGCTAGTGACTGTTTCAGTCGCTATTTTCGGTTCAACTGATTTTACTACTTTTTACTAGTGACTGTTTCAGTCGCTATTTTCGGTCCAACTGATTTTATTGCTTTTTACTACTGACTGTTTCAGTCGCTATTTTCGTTCCAGTTTATTTTACTACTTTTTACTACTTATTGTTTCAGTCGCTGTTTTAGGTTAAACTGATTTTACTACTTTTTACTAGTGACTGTTTCAGTCGCTATTTTCTGTCCAACTGATTTTACTACTCTTTTCTAATGACTGTTTCAGTCGCTGTTTTGAGTCCAACTGATTTTACTACTTTTTACTTGTGACTGTTTCAGTCGCTCTTTTCGGTCCAACGGATTTTACTACTTTTTATTAGTGACTGTTTCAGTCGCTGTTTTGGGTCCAACTGATTTTACTACTTTTTACTTGTGACTGTTTCAGTCGCTGTTTTCGGTCCAACTGATTTTATTACTTTTTACTACTGATTGTTTCAGTCGCTATTTTCGGTCCAACTGATTTTACTACTTTTTTCTAGTGACTGTTTCAGTCGCTGTTTTGGGTCCAACT
The DNA here is from genome assembly GCF_030347505.1 of Rhynchophorus ferrugineus. Taxonomy (NCBI): domain Eukaryota; kingdom Metazoa; phylum Arthropoda; class Insecta; order Coleoptera; family Curculionidae; genus Rhynchophorus; species Rhynchophorus ferrugineus. The sequence continues at coordinate 19,923,980 of NW_027472589.1, forward strand.
GATTTTACTACTTTTTACTAGTGACTGTTTCAGTCGCTATTTTCGGCCCAACTGATTTTACTACGTTTTACTGGTGACTGTTTCAGTCGCTGTTTTGGGTCCAACGGATTTTACTACTTTTTATTAGTGACTGTTTCAGTCGGTATTTTCGGTTCAACTGATTTTACTACTTTTTTCTAGTGACTGTTTCAGTCGCTGGTTTCGGTCCAACTGATTATACTAGTTTTTACTAGTGACTGTTTCAGTCGCTGTTTTCGGTCCAACGGATTTTACTACTTTTTACTAGTTACTGTTTCAGTCGCTATTTTCGGTCCAACTGATTTTACTACATTTTATTTGTGACTGTTTCAGTCGCTGTTTTGGGTCCAACGGATTTTACTACTTTTTACTAGTTACTGTTTCAGTCGCTATTTTCGGTCCAACTGATTTTACTACTTTTTACTAGTGACTGTTTCAATCGCTCTTTTCGGCCCAACGGATTTTATTACTTTTTGCTAGTGACTGTTTCAGTCGCTATTTTCGGTCCAACTGATTTTACTACTTTTTACTAGTGACTGTTCAGTCGCTATTTTCGGTCCAACTGATTTTATTACTTTTTACTACTGACTGTTTCAGTCGCTATTTTCGGTCCCACTGATTTTACTACTCTTTTCTAGTGACTGTTTCAGTCGCTGTTTTCGGCCCAACTGATTATACTACGTTTTACTGGTGACTGTTTCAGTCGCTATTTTCGGTTCAACTGATTTTACTACTTTTTACTAGTGACTGTTTCAGTCGCTATTTTCGGTCCAACTGATTTTACTACTCTTTTCTAGTGACTGTTTCAGTCGGTATTTTCGGTCCAACTGATTTTACTACTTTTTACTAGTGACTGTTTCAGTCGCTGTTTTGGGTCCAACGGATTTTACTACGTTTTACTAGCGACGGTTTCAGCCGCTATTTTCGGTCCAACTGATTTTACTACTTTTTACTTGTGACTGTTTCAGTCGCTGTTTTGGGTCCAACTGTTTTTACTACTTTTTACTAGTGACTGTTTCAATCGCTCTCTTCGGTCCAACGGATTTTACTACTTTTTATTAGTGACCGCCTCAGTCGCTGTTTTCGGTCCAACGGATTTTACTACTTTTTATTAGTGAGTTTCAGTCGGTATTGTCGGTCCAACTGATTTTACTACTTTTTACTAGTGACTGTTTCAGTCGCTGTTTTGGGTCCAACGGATTTTACTACTTTTTGCTAGTGACTGTTTCAGTCGCTATTTTCGAATCAACTGATTTTACTACTTTTTACTACTGACTGTTTCAGTCGCTATTTTGGGTATAACTGATTTTACTACTCTTTTCTAGTGACTGTTTCAGTCGCTGTTTTCGGCCCAACTGATTTTACTACGTTTTACTTTTGACTGTTTCAGTCGCTATTTTCGGTTCAACTGATTTTACTACTTTTTACTAGTGACTGTTTCAGTCGCTATTTTCGGTCCAACTGATTTTATTACTTTTTACTACTGATTGTTTCAGTCGCTATTTTCGGTCCAACTGATTTTACTACTTTTTTCTAGTGACTGTTTCAGTCGCTGTTTTGGGTCCAACGGATTTTACTACTTTTTACTAGTGACTGTTTCAGTCGCTGGTTTTGGTTCAACTGATTTTATTACTTTTTACTAGTGACTGTTTTAGTCGCTATTTTCGGTCCAACTGATTTTACTACTTTTTATTAGTGACTGTTTAAGTCGGTATTTTCGGTCCAACTGATTTTACTACTTTTTACTAGTGACTGTTTCAGTCGCTGTTTTGGGTCCAACGGATTTTACTACTTTTGCTAGTGACTGTTTCAGTCGCTATTTTCGGTTCAATTTATTTTACTACTTTTTACTACTTATTGTTTCAGTCGCTGTTTTCGGTAAAACTGATTTTACTACTTTTTGCTACTGATTGTTTCAGTCGCTATTTTCGGTCCAACGGATTTTACTACTTTTTATTAGTGACTGTTTCAGTCGGTATTTTCGGTCCAATTTATTTTACTACTTTTTACTACTTATTGTTTCAGTCGCTGTTTTCGGTTAAACTGATTTTACTACTTTTTGCTAGTGACTGTTTCAGTCGCTATTTTCGGTCCAACTGATTTTATTACTTTTTACTACTGACTGTTTCAGTCGCTATTTTCGGTCCAACTGATTTTACTACTTTTTACTAGTGACTGTTTCAGTCGCTGTTTTGGGTCCAAAGGATTTTACTACTTTTTGCTAGTGACTGTTTCAGTCGCTATTTTCGGTTCAACTGATTTTACTACTTTTTACTAGTGACTGCCTCAGTCGCTATTTTCGGTCCAACTGATTTTATTGCTTTTCATTACTGACTGTTTCAGTCGCTATTTTGGGTCCAATTGATTTTACTACTTCTTGCTAGTGACTGTTTCAGTCGCTATTTTCGGTTCAACTGATTTTACTACTTTTAACTAGTGACTGTTCAGTCGCTATTTTCGGTCCAACTGATTTTATTACTTTTTACTACTGACTGTTTCACTCGCTATTTTCGGTCCAACTGATTTTACTACTCTTTTCTAGTGACTGTTTCAGTCGGTATATTCGGTCCAACTGATTTTAATACTTTTTACTAGCGACGGTTTCAGCCGCTATTTTCGGTCCAACTGATTTTACTACTTTTTACTTGTGACTGTTTCAGTCGCTGTTTTGGGTCCAACTAATTTTACTACTTTTTACTAGTGACTGTTTCAATCGCTCTTTTCGGTCCAACGGATATTACTACTTTTTATTAGTGACTGTTTCAGTCGGTATTGTCGGTCCAACTGATTTTACTACTTTTTACTAGTGACTGTTTCAGTCGCTGTCTTGGGTCCAACGAATTTTACTACTTTTTGCTAGTGACTGTTTCAGTCGCTATTTTCGGTTCAACTAATTTTACTACTTTTTACTAGTGACTGTTCAGTCGCTATTTTCGGTCCAACTGATTTTATTACTTTTTACTACTGACTGTTTCAGTCGCTATTTTCGGTCCAAATGATTTTACTACTCTTTTCTAGTGACTGTTTCAGTCGCTGGTTTCGGTCCAACTGATTATACTAGTTTTTACTAGTGACTGTTTCAGTCGCTGTTTTCGGTCCAACGGATTTTACTACTTTTTACTAGTTACTGTTTCAGTCGCTATTTTCGGTCCAACTGATTTTACTACATTTTATTTGTGACTGTTTCAGTCGCTGTTTTGGGTCCAACGGATTTTACTACTTTTTACTAGTTACTGTTTCAGTCGCTATTTTCGGTCCAACTGATTTTACTACTTTTTACTAGTGACTGTTTCAATCGCTCTTTTCGGCCCAACGGATTTTATTACTTTTTGCTAGCGACTGTTTCAGTCGCTATTTTCGGTTCAACTGATTTTACTACTTTTACTAGTGACTGTTCAGTCGCTATTTTCGGTCCAACTGATTTTATTACTTTTTACTACTGACTGTTTCAGTCGCTATTTTCGGTCCCACTGATTTTACTACTCTTTTCTAGTGACTGTTTCAGTCGCTGTTTTCGGCCCAACTGATTATACTACGTTTTACTGGTGACTGTTTCAGTCGCTATTTTCGGTTCAACTGATTTTACTACTTTTTACTAGTGACTGTTTCAGTCGCTATTTTCGGTCCAACTGATTTTACTACTCTTTTCTAGTGACTGTTTCAGTCGGTATTTTCGGTCCAACTGATTTTACTACTTTTTACTAGTGACTGTTTCAGTCGCTGTTTTGGGTCCAACGGATTTTACTACGTTTTACTAGCGACGGTTTCAGCCGCTATTTTCGGTCCAACTGATTTTACTACTTTTTACTTGTGACTGTTTCAGTCGCTGTTTTGGGTCCAACTGTTTTTACTACTTTTTACTAGTGACTGTTTCAATCGCTCTCTTCGGTCCAACGGATTTTACTACTTTTTATTAGTGACCGCCTCAGTCGCTGTTTTCGGTCCAACGGATTTTACTACTTTTTATTAGTGAGTTTCAGTCGGTATTGTCGGTCCAACTGATTTTACTACTTTTTACTAGTGACTGTTTCAGTCGCTGTTTTGGGTCCAACGGATTTTACTACTTTTTGCTAGTGACTGTTTCAGTCGCTATTTTCGAATCAACTGATTTTACTACTTTTTACTACTGACTGTTTCAGTCGCTATTTTGGGTATAACTGATTTTACTACTCTTTTCTAGTGACTGTTTCAGTCGCTGTTTTCGGCCCAACTGATTTTACTACGTTTTACTTTTGACTGTTTCAATCGCTATTTTCGGTTCAACTGATTTTACTACTTTTTACTAGTGACTGTTTCAGTCGCTGGTTTCGGTCCAACTGATTATACTAGTTTTTACTAGTGACTGTTTCAGTCGCTGTTTTCGGTCCAACGGATTTTACTACTTTTTACTAGTTACTGTTTCAGTCGCTATTTTCGGTCCAACTGATTTTACTACATTTTATTTGTGACTGTTTCAGTCGCTGTTTTGGGTCCAACGGATTTTACTACTTTTTACTAGTTACTGTTTCAGTCGCTATTTTCGGTCCAACTGATTTTACTACTTTTTACTAGTGACTGTTTCAATCGCTCTTTTCGGCCCAACGGATTTTATTACTTTTTGCTAGCGACTGTTTCAGTCGCTATTTTCGGTTCAACTGATTTTACTACTTTTACTAGTGACTGTTCAGTCGCTATTTTCGGTCCAACTGATTTTATTACTTTTTACTACTGACTGTTTCAGTCGCTATTTTCGGTCCCACTGATTTTACTACTCTTTTCTAGTGACTGTTTCAGTCGCTGTTTTCGGCCCAACTGATTATACTACGTTTTACTGGTGACTGTTTCAGTCGCTATTTTCGGTTCAACTGATTTTACTACTTTTTACTAGTGACTGTTTCAGTCGCTATTTTCGGTCCAACTGATTTTACTACTCTTTTCTAGTGACTGTTTCAGTCGGTATTTTCGGTCCAACTGATTTTACTACTTTTTACTAGTGACTGTTTCAGTCGCTGTTTTGGGTCCAACGGATTTTACTACGTTTTACTAGCGACGGTTTCAGCCGCTATTTTCGGTCCAACTGATTTTACTACTTTTTACTTGTGACTGTTTCAGTCGCTGTTTTGGGTCCAACTGTTTTTACTACTTTTTACTAGTGACTGTTTCAATCGCTCTCTTCGGTCCAACGGATTTTACTACTTTTTATTAGTGACCGCCTCAGTCGCTGTTTTCGGTCCAACGGATTTTACTACTTTTTATTAGTGAGTTTCAGTCGGTATTGTCGGTCCAACTGATTTTACTACTTTTTACTAGTGACTGTTTCAGTCGCTGTTTTGGGTCCAACGGATTTTACTACTTTTTGCTAGTGACTGTTTCAGTCGCTATTTTCGAATCAACTGATTTTACTACTTTTTACTACTGACTGTTTCAGTCGCTATTTTGGGTATAACTGATTTTACTACTCTTTTCTAGTGACTGTTTCAGTCGCTGTTTTCGGCCCAACTGATTTTACTACGTTTTACTTTTGACTGTTTCAATCGCTATTTTCGGTTCAACTGATTTTACTACTTTTTACTAGTGACTGTTTCAGTCGCTATTTTCGGTCCAACTGATTTTATTACTTTTTACTACTGATTGTTTCAGTCGCTATTTTCGGTCCAACTGATTTTACTACTTTTATCTAGTGACTGTTTCAGTCGCTGTTTTGGGTCCAACGGATTTTACTACTTTTTACTAGTGACTGTTTCAGTCGCTGGTTTTGGTTCAACTGATTTTATTACTTTTTACTAGTGACTGTTTTAGTCGCTATTTTCGGTCCAACTGATTTTACTACTTTTTATTAGTGACTGTTTAAGTCGGTATTTTCGGTCCAACTGATTTTACTACTTTTTACTAGTGACTGTTTCAGTCGCTGTTTTGGGTCCAACGGATTTTACTACTTTTGCTAGTGACTGTTTCAGTCGCTATTTTCGGTTCAACTGATTTTACTACTTTTTACTACTTATTGTTTCAGTCGCTGTTTTCGGTAAAACTGATTTTACTACTTTTTGCTACTGATTGTTTCAGTCGCTATTTTCGGTCCAAGTGATTTTACTACTTTTTTCTAGTGACTGTTTCAGTCGCTGTTTTGGGTCCAACTGATTTTACTACGTTTTACTGGTGACTGTTTCAGTCGCTGTTTTGGGTCCAACGGATTTTACTACTTTTTATTAGTGACTGTTTCAGTCGCTGTTTTCGGTCCAACGGATTTTACTACTTTTTACTAGTTACTGTTTCAGTCGCTATTTTCGGTCCAACTGATTTTACTACTTTTTACTAGTGACTGTTTCAATCGCTCTTTTCGGTCCAACGGATTTTACTACTTTTTATTAGTGACAGTCTCAGTCGCTGTTTTCGGTCCAACGGATTTTACTACTTTTTATTAGTGTCTGTTTCAGTCGGTATTTTCGGTCCAACTGATTTTACTACTTTTTACTTGTGACTGTTTCAGTCGCTGTTTTCGGTTAAACTGATTTTACTACTATTTGCTAGTGACTATTTGAGTCGCTGGTTTCGGTCCAACTGATTTTAATACTTTTTACTAGCGACCGTTTCAGCCGCTATTTTCGGTCCAACTGATTTTACCACTTTTTACTTGTGACTGTTTCAGTCGCTGTTTTGGGTCCAACGGATTTTACTACTTTTTACTAGTGACTGTTTCAATCGCTCTTTTCGGTCCAGCGGATTTTACTACTTTTTATTAGTGACCGTCTCAGTCGCTGTTTTCGGTCCAACGGATTTTACTACTTTTTATTAGTGACTGTTTCAGTCGGTATTTTCGGTCCAACTGATTTTACTACTTTTTGCTAGTGACTGTTTCAGTCGCGATTTTCGGTCCAACTGATTTTACTACTTTTTGCTAGTGACTGTTTCAGTCGCTATTTTCGGTCCAACTGATTTTACTACTTTTTACTAGTGACTGTTTCAGTCGCTATTTTCGGTCCAACTGACTTTATTACTTTTTACTACTGATGGTTTCAGTCGCTATTTTCGGTCCAACTGATTTTACTACTTTTTTCTAGTGACTGTTTCAGTCGCTGTTTTGGGTCCAACGGATTTTACTACTTTTTACTAGTGACTGTTTCAGTCTCTATTTTCGGTCCAACTGATTTTACTACGTTTTACTGGTGACTGTTTCAGTCGCTGTTTTGGGTCCAACGGATTTTACTACTTTTTACTAGTGACTGTTTCAGTCGCTGTTTTCGGTCCAACGGATTTTACTAATTTTTACTAGTTACTGTTTCAGTCGCTATTTTCGGTCCAACTGATTTTACTACTTTTTACTAGTGACTGTTTCAATCGCTCTTTTCGGTCCAACGGATTTTACTACCTTTTATTAGTAACCGTCTCAGTCGCTGTTTTCGGTCCAACGGATTTTACTACTTTTTATTAGTGACTGTTTCAGTCGGTATTTTCGGTCCAACTGATTTTACTACTTTTTACTAGTGACCGTTTCAGTTGCTGTTTTGGGTCCAACGGATTTTATTACTTTTTGCTAGTGACTGTTTCAGTCGCTATTTTCGGTTCAACTGATTTTACTACTTTTTACTAGTGACTGTTTCAGTCGCTATTTTCAGTCCAACTGATTTTATTGCTTTTTACTACTGACTGTTTCAGTCGCTATTTTCGGTCCAATTTATTTTACTACTTTTTACTACTTATTGTTTCAGTCGCTGTTTCCGGTTAAACTGATTTTACTACTTTTTACTAGTGACTGTTTCAGTCGCTATTTTCGGTCCAACTGATTTTACTACTCTTTTCTAGTGACTGTTTCAGTCGCTGTTTTGGGTCCAACGGATTTTACTGCTTTTTACTAGCGACTGTTTCAGTCGGTATTTTCGGTCCAACTGATTTTACTATTTTTTATTAGTGACCGTCTCAGTCGCTGTTTTCGGTCCAACGGATTTTACTACTTTTTATTAGTGACTGTTTCAGTCGGTATTTTCGGTCCAACTGATTTTACTACTTTTTACTAGTGACTGTTTCAGTCGCTGTTTTGGGTCCAACGGATTTTACTACTTTTTGCTAGTGACTGTTTCAGTCGCTATTTTCGGTTCAACTGATTTTACTACTTTTTACTAGTGACTGTTTCAGTCGCTATTTTCGGTCCAACTGATTTTATTGCTTTTTATTACTGACTGTTTCAATCGCTATTTTGGGTCCAATTGATTTTACTACTTCTTGCTAGTGACTGTTTCAGTCGCTATTTTCGGTTCAACTGATTTTACTACTTTTAACTAGTGACTGTTCAGTCGCTATTTTCGGTCCAACTGATTTTATTACTTTTTACTACTGACTGTTTCAGTCGCTATTTTCGGTCCAACTGATTTTACTACTTTTTACTAGTGACTGTTTCAGTCGTTGTTTTGGGTCCAACTGATTTTACTACTTTTACTAGTGACTGATTCAATCGCTATTTTCGGTTCAACGGATTTTACTACTTTTTATTAGTGACCGTCTCAGTCGCTGTTTTCGGTCCAACGGATTTTACTACTTTTTTTTAGTGACTGTTTCAGTCGGTATTGTCGGTCCAACTGATTTTACTACTTTTTACTAATGACTGTTTCAGTCGCTGTTTTGGGTCCAACGGATTTTATTACTTTTTGCTAGTGACTGTTTCAGTCGCTATTTTCGGTTCAACTGATTTTACTACTTTTTACTACTGACTGTTTCAGTCGCTATTTTCGGTCCAACTGATTTTACTACTCTTTTCTAGTGACTGTTTCAGTCGCTGTTTTCGGCCCAACTGATTATACTACGTTTTACTGGTGACTGTTTCAGTCGCTATTTTCGGTTCAACTGATTTTACTACTTTTTACTAGTGACTGTTTCAGTCGCTATTTTCGGTCCAACTGATTTTACTACTCTTTTCTAGTGACTGTTTCAGTCGGTATTTTCGGTCCAACTGATTTTACTACTTTTTACTAGTGACTGTTTCAGTCGCTGTTTTGGGTCCAACGGATTTTACTACGTTTTACTAGCGACGGTTTCAGCCGCTATTTTCGGTCCAACTGATTTTACTACTTTTTACTTGTGACTGTTTCAGTCGCTGTTTTGGGTCCAACTGTTTTTACTACTTTTTACTAGTGACTGTTTCAATCGCTCTCTTCGGTCCAACGGATTTTACTACTTTTTATTAGTGACCGCCTCAGTCGCTGTTTTCGGTCCAACGGATTTTACTACTTTTTATTAGTGAGTTTCAGTCGGTATTGTCGGTCCAACTGATTTTACTACTTTTTACTAGTGACTGTTTCAGTCGCTGTTTTGGGTCCAACGGATTTTACTACTTTTTGCTAGTGACTGTTTCAGTCGCTATTTTCGAATCAACTGATTTTACTACTTTTTACTACTGACTGTTTCAGTCGCTATTTTGGGTATAACTGATTTTACTACTCTTTTCTAGTGACTGTTTCAGTCGCTGTTTTCGGCCCAACTGATTTTACTACGTTTTACTTTTGACTGTTTCAGTCGCTATTTTCGGTTCAACTGATTTTACTACTTTTTACTAGTGACTGTTTCAGTCGCTATTTTCGGTCCAACTGATTTTATTACTTTTTACTACTGATTGTTTCAGTCGCTATTTTCGGTCCAACTGATTTTACTACTTTTTTCTAGTGACTGTTTCAGTCGCTGTTTTGGGTCCAACGGATTTTACTACTTTTTACTAGTGACTGTTTCAGTCGCTGGTTTTGGTTCAACTGATTTTATTGCTTCTTATTACTGACTGTTTCAGTCGCTATTTTCGGTTCAACTGATTTTACTACTTTTAACTAGTGACTGTTCAGTCGCTATTTTCGGTCCAACTGATTTTATTACTTTTTACTACTGACTGTTTCAGTCGCTATTTTCGGTCCAACTGATTTTACTACTCTTTTCTAGTGACTGTTTCAGTCGGTATTTTCGGTCCAACTGATTTTACTACTTTTTACTGTTTACTGTTTCAGTCGGTGTTTTGGGTCCAACGGATTTTACTACGTTTTACTAGCGACGGTTTCAGCCGCTATTTTCGGTCCAACTGATTTTACTACTTTTTACTTGTGACTGTTTCAGTCGCTGTTTTGGGTCCAACTGATTTTACTACTTTTTACTAGTGACTGTTTCAATCGCTCTTTTCGGTCCAACGGATTTTACTACTTTTTATTAGTGACTGTTTCAGTCGGTATTGTCGGTCCAACTGATTTTACTACTTTTTACTAGTGACTGTTTCAGTCGCTGTTTTGGGTCCAACGGATTTTACTACTTTTTGCTAGTGACTGTTTCAGTCGCTATTTTCGTTTCAACTGATTTTACTACTTTTTACTAGTGACTGTTTCAATCGCTCTTTTCGGTCCAACGGATTTTACTACTTTTTATTAGTAACCGTCTCAGTCGCTGACTTCGGTCCAACGGATTTTACTACTTTTTATTAGTGACTGTTTCAGTCGGTATTTTCGGTCCAACTGATTTTACTACTTTTTACTAGTGACTGTTTCAGTCGCTGTTTTGGGTCCAACGGATTTTACTACTTTTTACTAGTTACTGTTTCAGTCGCTATTTTCGGTTCAACTGATTTTACTACTTTTTACTAGTGACTGTTTCAATCGCTCTTTTCGGTCCAACGGATTTTACTACTTTTTATTAGTAACCGTCTCAGTCGCTGATTTCGGTCCAACGGATTTTACTACTTTTTATTAGTGACTGTTTCAGTCGGTATTTTCGGTCCAACTGATTTTACTACTTTTTACTAGTGACTGTTTCAGTCGCTGTTTTGGGTCCAACGGATTTTACTACTTTTTACTAGTTACTGTTTCAGTCGGTATTTTCGGTCCAACTGATTTTACTACTTTTTACTAGTGACTGTTTCAATCGCTCTTTTCGGTCCAACGGATTTTACTACTTTTTATTAGTAACCGCCTCAGTCGCTGTTTTCGGTCCAACGGATTTTACTACTTTTTATTAGTAACCGCCTCAGTCGCTGTTTTCGGTCCAACGGATTTTACTACTTTTTATTAGTGACTGTTTCAGTCGGTATTTTCGGTCCAACTGATTTTACTACTTTTTACTAGTGACTGTTTCAGTCGCTGTTTTGGGTCCAACTGATTTTACTACTTTTTACTTGTGACTGTTTCAGTCGCTGTTTTCGGTCCAACTGATTTTATTACTTTTTACTTCTGATTGTTTCAGTCGCTATTTTCGGTCCAAGTGATTTTACTACTTTTTTCTAGTGACTGTTTCAGTCGCTGTTTTGGGTCCAACTGATTTTACTACTTTTTACTAGTGACTGTTTCAGTCGCTATTTTCGGTTCAACTGATTTTACTACTTTTTACTAGTGACTGTTTCAGTCGCTATTTTCGGTCCAACTGATTTTATTACTTTTAACTACTGATTGTTTCAGTCGCTATTTTCGGTCCAACTGATTTTACTACTTTTTACTAGTGACTGTTTCAGTCGCTGTCTTGGGTCCAACGAATTTTACTACTTTTTGCTAGTGACTGTTTCAGTCGCTATTTTCGGTTCAACTAATTTTACTACTTTTTACTAGTGACTGTTCAGTCGCTATTTTCGGTCCAACTGATTTTATTACTTTTTACTACTGACTGTTTCAGTCGCTATTTTCGGTCCAAATGATTTTACTACTCTTTTCTAGTGACTGTTTCAGTCGCTGTTTTGGGTCCAACGGATTTTACTACTTTTTAGTAGTGACTGTTTCAGTCGCTATTTTCGGTTCAACTAATTTTACTACTTTTTACTAGTGACTGTTCAGTCGCTATTTTCGGTCCAACTGATTTTATTACTTTTTACTACTGACTGTTTCAGTCGCTATTTTCGGTCCAAATGATTTTACTACTCTTTTCTAGTGACTGTTTCAGTCGCTGTTTTGGGTCCAACGGATTTTACTACTTTTTAGTAGTGACTGTTTTAGTCGCTATTTTCGGTCCAACTGATTTTACTACTTTTTATTAGTGACTGTTTAAGTCGGTATTTTCGTTCCAACTGATTTTACTACTTTTTACTAGTAACTTTTTTAGTCGCTGTTTTGGGTCCAACGGATTTTACTAATTTTGCTAGTGACTGTTTCAGTCGCTATTATCGGTTCAACTGATTTTACTACTTTTTACTAGTGACTGTTTCAGTCGCTATTTTCGGTCCAATTTATTTTACTACTTTTTACTACTTATTGTTTCAGTCGCTATTTTCGGTCCAAATGATTTTACTACTCTTTTCTAGTGACTGTTTCAGTCGCTGTTTTGGGTCCAACTGATTTTACTACTTTTTACTAGTGACTGTTTCAGTCGCTATTTTCGGTCCAACTGGTTTTACTACTTTTTACTTGTGACTGTTTCAGTCGCTGTTTTGGGTCCAACGGATTTTACTACTTTTTACTAGTGACTGTTTCAGTCACTGGTTTCGGTTCCACTGATTTTATTACTTTTTACTAGTGACTGTTTCAGTCGCTGGTTTCGGTTCAACTGATTTTATTACTTTTTACTAGTGACTGTTTCAGTCGCTATTTTCGGTCCAACTGATTTTACTACTTTTTATTAGTGACCGTTTCAGTCGCTGTTTTCGGTCCAACGGACTTTAATACTTTTTATTAGTGACTGTTTCAGTCGGTATTTTCGGTCCAACTGATTTTACTACTTTTTGCTAGTGACTGTTTCAGTCGCTATTTTCGGTTCAACTGATTTTACTACTTTTTACTACTGTCTGTTTCTGTCGCTATTTTCGGTCCAATTGATTTTACTACTTTTTACAACTGATTGTTTCAGTCGCTGTTTTCGGTTAAACTGATTTTACTACTTTTTACTAGTGACTGTTTCAGTCGCTATTTTCGGTCCAACTGATTTTACTACTTTTTACTAGTGACTGTTTCAGTCGCTGTTTTGGGTCCAACGGATTTTACTACTTTTTACTAGTGACTGTTTCAGTCGCTGGTTTTGGTTCAACTGATTTTATTACTTTTTACTAGTGACTGTTTCAGTCGCTATTTTCGGTCCAACTGATTTTACTACTTTTTATTAGTGACTGTTTCAGTCGGTATTTTCGGTCCAACTGATTTTACTACTTTTTACTAGTGACTGTTTCAGTCGCTGTTTTGGGTCCAACGGATTTTACTACTTTGTGCTAGTGACTGTTTCAGTCGCTATTTTCGGTTCAACTGATTTTACTACTTTTTACTAGTGACTGTTTCAGTCGCTATTTTCGGTTCAACTGATTTTACTACTTTTTACTACTGATTGTTTCAGTCGCTATTTTCGTTCCAACTGATTTTACTACTTTTTTCTAGTGACTGTTTCAGTCGCTGTTTTGTGTCCAACGGATTTTACTACTTTTTACTAGTGACTGTTTCAGTCGCTGGTTTTGGTTCAACTGATTTTATTACTTTTTACTAGTGGCTGTTTCAGTCGCTATTTTCGGTCCAACTGATTTTACTACTTTTTATTAGTGACTGTTTCAGTCGGTATTTTCGGTCCAACTGATTTTACTACTTCTTACTAGTGACTGTTTCAGTCGCTGTTTTGGGTCCAACGGATTTTACTACTTTTTGCTAGTGACTGTTTCAGTCGCTATTTTCGGTTCAACTGATTTTACTACTTTTTACTAGTGACTGTTTCAGTCGCTATTTTCGGTCCAACTGATTTTATTGCTTTTTACTACTGACTGTTTCAGTCGCTATTTTCGTTCCAGTTTATTTTACTACTTTTTACTACTTATTGTTTCAGTCGCTGTTTTAGGTTAAACTGATTTTACTACTTTTTACTAGTGACTGTTTCAGTCGCTATTTTCTGTCCAACTGATTTTACTACTCTTTTCTAATGACTGTTTCAGTCGCTGTTTTGGGTCCAACTGATTTTACTACTTTTTACTAGTGACTGTTTCAGTCGCTGTTTTGGGTCCAACGGATTTTACTACTTTTTGCTAGTGACTGTTTCAGTCGCTATTTTCGGTTCAACTGATTTTACTACTTTTAACTAGTGACTGTTCAGTCGCTATTTTCGGTCCAATTGATTTTATTACTTTTTACTACTGAATGTTTCAGTCGCTATTTTCGGTCCAACTGATTTTACTACTCTTTTCTAGTGACTGTTTCAGTCGGTATTTTCGGTCCAACTGATTTTACTACTTTTTACTGGTTACTGTTTCAGTCGCTGTTTTGGGTCCAACGGATTTTACTACGTTTTACTAGCGACGGTTTCAGCCGCTATTTTCGGTCCAACTGATTTTACTACTTTTTACTTGTGACTGTTTCAGTCGCTGTTTTGGGTCCAACTGATTTTACTACTTTTTACTAGTGACTGTTTCAGTCGCTATTTTCGGTCCAACTGATTTTACTACTTTTACTAGTGACTGTTTCAGTCGCTCTTTTCGGTTCAACGTATTTTACTACTTTTTATTAGTGACCGTCTCAGTCGCTATTTTCGGTCCAACTGATTTTACTACTTTTTATTAGTGACAGTCTCAGTCGCTGTTTTCGGGCCAACGGATTTTACTACTTTTTATTAGTGACTGTTTCAGTCGGTATTTTCGGTCCAACTGATTTTACTACTTTTTACTTGTGACTGTTTCAGTCGCTGTTTTCGGTTAAACTGATTTTACTACTATTTGCTAGTGACTGTTTGTGTCGCTGGTTTCGGTCCAACTGATTTTAATACTTTTTACTAGCGACCGTTTCAGCCGCTATTTTCGGTCCAACTGATTTTACCACTTTTTACTTGTGACTGTTTCAGTCGCTGTTTTGGGTCCAACGGATTTTACTACTTTTTATTAGTGACTGTTTCAGTCGGTATTTTCGGTTCAACTGATTTTACTACTTTTTACGAGTGACTGTTTCAGTCGCTGTTTTGGGTCCAACTGATTTTACTACTTTTTACTTGTGACTGTTTCAGTCGCTGTTTTCGGTCCAACTGATTTTATTACTTTTTACTACTGATTGTTTCAGTCGCTATTTTCGGTCCAACTGATTTTACTACTTTTTTCTAGTGACTGTTTCAGTCGCTGTTTTGGGTCCAACTGATTTTACTACTTTTTACTAGTGACTGTTTCAGTCGCTATTTTCGGCCCAACTGATTTTACTACGTTTTACTGGTGACTGTTTCAGTCGCTGTTTTGGGTCCAACGGATTTTACTACTTTTTATTAGTGACTGTTTCAGTCGGTATTTTCGGTTCAACTGATTTTACTACTTTTTTCTAGTGACTGTTTCAGTCGCTGGTTTCGGTCCAACTGATTATACTAGTTTTTACTAGTGACTGTTTCAGTCGCTGTTTTCGGTCCAACGGATTTTACTACTTTTTACTAGTTACTGTTTCAGTCGCTATTTTCGGTCCAACTGATTTTACTACATTTTATTTGTGACTGTTTCAGTCGCTGTTTTGGGTCCAACGGATTTTACTACTTTTTACTAGTTACTGTTTCAGTCGCTATTTTCGGTCCAACTGATTTTACTACTTTTTACTAGTGACTGTTTCAATCGCTCTTTTCGGCCCAACGGATTTTATTACTTTTTGCTAGTGACTGTTTCAGTCGCTATTTTCGGTTCAACTGATTTTACTACTTTTTACTAGTGACTGTTCAGTCGCTATTTTCGGTCCAACTGATTTTATTACTTTTTACTACTGACTGTTTCAGTCGCTATTTTCGGTCCCACTGATTTTACTACTCTTTTCTAGTGACTGTTTCAGTCGCTGTTTTCGGCCCAACTGATTATACTACGTTTTACTGGTGACTGTTTCAGTCGCTATTTTCGGTTCAACTGATTTTACTACTTTTTACTAGTGACTGTTTCAGTCGCTATTTTCGGTCCAACTGATTTTACTACTCTTTTCTAGTGACTGTTTCAGTCGGTATTTTCGGTCCAACTGATTTTACTACTTTTTACTTGTGACTGTTTCAGTCGCTGTTTTGGGTCCAACGGATTTTACTACGTTTTACTAGCGACGGTTTCAGCCGCTATTTTCGGTCCAACTGATTTTACTACTTTTTACTTGTGACTGTTTCAGTCGCTGTTTTGGGTCCAACTGTTTTTACTACTTTTTACTAGTGACTGTTTCAATCGCTCTCTTCGGTCCAACGGATTTTACTACTTTTTATTAGTGACCGCCTCAGTCGCTGTTTTCGGTCCAACGGATTTTACTACTTTTTATTAGTGAGTTTCAGTCGGTATTGTCGGTCCAACTGATTTTACTACTTTTTACTAGTGACTGTTTCAGTCGCTGTTTTGGGTCCAACGGATTTTACTACTTTTTGCTAGTGACTGTTTCAGTCGCTATTTTCGAATCAACTGATTTTACTACTTTTTACTACTGACTGTTTCAGTCGCTATTTTGGGTATAACTGATTTTACTACTCTTTTCTAGTGACTGTTTCAGTCGCTGTTTTCGGCCCAACTGATTTTACTACGTTTTACTTTTGACTGTTTCAGTCGCTATTTTCGGTTCAACTGATTTTACTACTTTTTACTAGTGACTGTTTCAGTCGCTATTTTCGGTCCAACTGATTTTATTACTTTTTACTACTGATTGTTTCAGTCGCTATTTTCGGTCCAACTGATTTTACTACTTTTTTCTAGTGACTGTTTCAGTCGCTGTTTTGGGTCCAACGGATTTTACTACTTTTTACTAGTGACTGTTTCAGTCGCTGGTTTTGGTTCAACTGATTTTATTACTTTTTACTAGTGACTGTTTTAGTCGCTATTTTCGGTCCAACTGATTTTACTACTTTTTATTAGTGACTGTTTAAGTCGGTATTTTCGGTCCAACTGATTTTACTACTTTTTACTAGTGACTGTATCAGTCGCTGTTTTGGGTCCAACGGATTTTACTACTTTTGCTAGTGACTGTTTCAGTCGCTATTTTCGGTTCAACTGATTTGACTACTTTTTACTACTTATTGTTTCAGTCGCTGTTTTCGGTAAAACTGATTTTACTACTTTTTGCTACTGATTGTTTCAGTCGCTATTTTCGGTCCAACGGATTTTACTACTTTTTACTAGTGACTGTTTCAGTCGCTATTTTCGGTCCAATTTATTTTACTACTTTTTACTACTTATTGTTTCAGTCGCTGTTTTCGGTTAAACTGATTTTACTACTTTTTGCTAGTGACTGTTTCAGTCGCTATTTTCGGTCCAACTGATTTTATTACTTTTTACTACTGACTGTTTCAGTCGCTATTTTCGGTCCAACTGATTTTACTACTTTTTACTAGTGACTGTTTCAGTCGCTGTTTTGGGTCCAAAGGATTTTACTACTTTTTGCTAGTGACTGTTTCAGTCGCTATTTTCGGTTCAACTGATTTTACTACTTTTTACTAGTGACTGCCTCAGTCGCTATTTTCGGTCCAACTGATTTTATTGCTTTTCATTACTGACTGTTTCAGTCGCTATTTTGGGTCCAATTGATTTTACTACTTCTTGCTAGTGACTGTTTCAGTCGCTATTTTCGGTTCAACTGATTTTACTACTTTTAACTAGTGACTGTTCAGTCGCTATTTTCGGTCCAACTGATTTTATTACTTTTTACTACTGACTGTTTCACTCGCTATTTTCGGTCCAACTGATTTTACTACTCTTTTCTAGTGACTGTTTCAGTCGGTATATTCGGTCCAACTGATTTTAATACTTTTTACTAGCGACGGTTTCAGCCGCTATTTTCGGTCCAACTGATTTTACTACTTTTTACTTGTGACTGTTTCAGTCGCTGTTTTGGGTCCAACTAATTTTACTACTTTTTACTAGTGACTGTTTCAATCGCTCTTTTCGGTCCAACGGATATTACTACTTTTTATTAGTGACTGTTTCAGTCGGTATTGTCGGTCCAACTGATTTTACTACTTTTTACTAGTGACTGTTTCAGTCGCTGTCTTGGGTCCAACGAATTTTACTACTTTTTGCTAGTGACTGTTTCAGTCGCTATTTTCGGTTCAACTAATTTTACTACTTTTTACTAGTGACTGTTCAGTCGCTATTTTCGGTCCAACTGATTTTATTACTTTTTACTACTGACTGTTTCAGTCGCTATTTTCGGTCCAAATGATTTTACTACTCTTTTCTAGTGACTGTTTCAGTCGCTGTTTTGGGTCCAACGGATTTTACTACTTTTTAGTAGTGACTGTTTCAGTCGCTATTTTCGGTTCAACTAATTTTACTACTTTTTACTAGTGACTGTTCAGTCGCTATTTTCGGTCCAACTGATTTTATTACTTTTTACTACTGACTGTTTCAGTCGCTATTTTCGGTCCAAATGATTTTACTACTCTTTTCTAGTGACTGTTTCAGTCGCTGTTTTGGGTCCAACGGATTTTACTACTTTTTAGTAGTGACTGTTTTAGTCGCTATTTTCGGTCCAACTGATTTTACTACTTTTTATTAGTGACTGTTTAAGTCGGTATTTTCGTTCCAACTGATTTTACTACTTTTTACTAGTAACTTTTTTAGTCGCTGTTTTGGGTCCAACGGATTTTACTAATTTTGCTAGTGACTGTTTCAGTCGCTATTATCGGTTCAACTGATTTTACTACTTTTTACTAGTGACTGTTTCAGTCGCTATTTTCGGTCCAATTTATTTTACTACTTTTTACTACTTATTGTTTCAGTCGCTATTTTCGGTCCAAATGATTTTACTACTCTTTTCTAGTGACTGTTTCAGTCGCTGTTTTGGGTCCAACGGATTTTACTACTTTTTAGTAGTGACTGTTTCAGTCGCTATTTTCGGTCCAACTGGTTTTACTACTTTTTACTTGTGACTGTTTCAGTCGCTGTTTTGGGTCCAACGGATTTTACTACTTTTTACTAGTGACTGTTTCAGTCACTGGTTTCGGTTCCACTGATTTTATTACTTTTTACTAGTGACTGTTTCAGTCGCTGGTTTCGGTTCAACTGATTTTATTACTTTTTACTAGTGACTGTTTCAGTCGCTATTTTCGGTCCAACTGATTTTACTACTTTTTATTAGTGACCGTTTCAGTCGCTGTTTTCGGTCCAACGGACTTTAATACTTTTTATTAGTGACTGTTTCAGTCGGTATTTTCGGTCCAACTGATTTTACTACTTTTTGCTAGTGACTGTTTCAGTCGCTATTTTCGGTTCAACTGATTTTACTACTTTTTACTACTGTCTGTTTCTGTCGCTATTTTCGGTCCAATTGATTTTACTACTTTTTACAACTGATTGTTTCAGTCGCTGTTTTCGGTTAAACTGATTTTACTACTTTTTACTGGTGACTGTTTCAGTCGCTATTTTCGGTCCAACTGATTTTACTACTTTTTACTAGTGACTGTTTCAGTCGCTGTTTTGGGTCCAACGGATTTTACTACTTTTTACTAGTGACTGTTTCAGTCGCTGGTTTTGGTTCAACTGATTTTATTACTTTTTACTAGTGACTGTTTCAGTCGCTATTTTCGGTCCAACTGATTTTACTACTTTTTATTAGTGACTGTTTCAGTCGGTATTTTCGGTCCAACTGATTTTACTACTTTTTACTAGTGACTGTTTCAGTCGCTGTTTTGGGTCCAACGGATTTTACTACTTTGTGCTAGTGACTGTTTCAGTCGCTATTTTCGGTTCAACTGATTTTACTACTTTTTACTAGTGACTGTTTCAGTCGCTATTTTCGGTCCAACTGATTTTATTACTTTTTACTACTGATTGTTTCAGTCGCTATTTTCGTTCCAACTGATTTTACTACTTTTTTCTAGTGACTGTTTCAGTCGCTGTTTTGTGTCCAACGGATTTTACTACTTTTTACTAGTGACTGTTTCAGTCGCTGGTTTTGGTTCAACTGATTTTATTACTTTTTACTAGTGGCTGTTTCAGTCGCTATTTTCGGTCCAACTGATTTTACTACTTTTTATTAGTGACTGTTTCAGTCGGTATTTTCGGTCCAACTGATTTTACTACTTCTTACTAGTGACTGTTTCAGTCGCTGTTTTGGGTCCAACGGATTTTACTACTTTTTGCTAGTGACTGTTTCAGTCGCTATTTTCGGTTCAACTGATTTTACTACTTTTTACTAGTGACTGTTTCAGTCGCTATTTTCGGTCCAACTGATTTTATTGCTTTTTACTACTGACTGTTTCAGTCGCTATTTTCGTTCCAGTTTATTTTACTACTTTTTACTACTTATTGTTTCAGTCGCTGTTTTAGGTTAAACTGATTTTACTACTTTTTACTAGTGACTGTTTCAGTCGCTATTTTCTGTCCAACTGATTTTACTACTCTTTTCTAATGACTGTTTCAGTCGCTGTTTTGGGTCCAACTGATTTTACTACTTTTTACTAGTGACTGTTTCAGTCGCTGTTTTGGGTCCAACGGATTTTACTACTTTTTGCTAGTGACTGTTTCAGTCGCTATTTTCGGTTCAACTGATTTTACTACTTTTAACTAGTGACTGTTCAGTCGCTATTTTCGGTCCAATTGATTTTATTACTTTTTACTACTGAATGTTTCAGTCGCTATTTTCGGTCCAACTGATTTTACTACTCTTTTCTAGTGACTGTTTCAGTCGGTATTTTCGGTCCAACTGATTTTACTACTTTTTACTGGTTACTGTTTCAGTCGCTGTTTTGGGTCCAACGGATTTTACTACGTTTTACTAGCGACGGTTTCAGCCGCTATTTTCGGTCCAACTGATTTTACTACTTTTTACTTGTGACTGTTTCAGTCGCTGTTTTGGGTCCAACTGATTTTACTACTTTTTACTAGTGACTGTTTCAGTCGCTATTTTCGGTCCAACTGATTTTACTACTTTTACTAGTGACTGTTTCAGTCGCTCTTTTCGGTTCAACGTATTTTACTACTTTTTATTAGTGACCGTCTCAGTCGCTATTTTCGGTCCAACTGATTTTACTACTTTTTATTAGTGACAGTCTCAGTCGCTGTTTTCGGGCCAACGGATTTTACTACTTTTTATTAGTGACTGTTTCAGTCGGTATTTTCGGTCCAACTGATTTTACTACTTTTTACTTGTGACTGTTTCAGTCGCTGTTTTCGGTTAAACTGATTTTACTACTATTTGCTAGTGACTGTTTGTGTCGCTGGTTTCGGTCCAACTGATTTTAATACTTTTTACTAGCGACCGTTTCAGCCGCTATTTTCGGTCCAACTGATTTTACCACTTTTTACTTGTGACTGTTTCAGTCGCTGTTTTGGGTCCAACGGATTTTACTACTTTTTATTAGTGACTGTTTCAGTCGGTATTTTCGGTTCAACTGATTTTACTACTTTTTACGAGTGACTGTTTCAGTCGCTGTTTTGGGTCCAACTGATTTTACTACTTTTTACTTGTGACTGTTTCAGTCGCTGTTTTCGGTCCAACTGATTTTATTACTTTTTACTACTGATTGTTTCAGTCGCTATTTTCGGTCCAACTGATTTTACTACTTTTTTCTAGTGACTGTTTCAGTCGCTGTTTTGGGTCCAACTGATTTTACTACTTTTTACTAGTGACTGTTTCAGTCGCTATTTTCGGCCCAACTGATTTTACTACGTTTTACTGGTGACTGTTTCAGTCGCTGTTTTGGGTCCAACGGATTTTACTACTTTTTATTAGTGACTGTTTCAGTCGGTATTTTCGGTTCAACTGATTTTACTACTTTTTTCTAGTGACTGTTTCAGTCGCTGGTTTCGGTCCAACTGATTATACTAGTTTTTACTAGTGACTGTTTCAGTCGCTGTTTTCGGTCCAACGGATTTTACTACTTTTTACTAGTTACTGTTTCAGTCGCTATTTTCGGTCCAACTGATTTTACTACATTTTATTTGTGACTGTTTCAGTCGCTGTTTTGGGTCCAACGGATTTTACTACTTTTTACTAGTTACTGTTTCAGTCGCTATTTTCGGTCCAACTGATTTTACTACTTTTTACTAGTGACTGTTTCAATCGCTCTTTTCGGCCCAACGGATTTTATTACTTTTTGCTAGTGACTGTTTCAGTCGCTATTTTCGGTTCAACTGATTTTACTACTTTTTACTAGTGACTGTTCAGTCGCTATTTTCGGTCCAACTGATTTTATTACTTTTTACTACTGACTGTTTCAGTCGCTATTTTCGGTCCCACTGATTTTACTACTCTTTTCTAGTGACTGTTTCAGTCGCTGTTTTCGGCCCAACTGATTATACTACGTTTTACTGGTGACTGTTTCAGTCGCTATTTTCGGTTCAACTGATTTTACTACTTTTTACTAGTGACTGTTTCAGTCGCTATTTTCGGTCCAACTGATTTTACTACTCTTTTCTAGTGACTGTTTCAGTCGGTATTTTCGGTCCAACTGATTTTACTACTTTTTACTAGTGACTGTTTCAGTCGCTGTTTTGGGTCCAACGGATTTTACTACGTTTTACTAGCGACGGTTTCAGCCGCTATTTTCGGTCCAACTGATTTTACTACTTTTTACTTGTGACTGTTTCAGTCGCTGTTTTGGGTCCAACTGTTTTTACTACTTTTTACTAGTGACTGTTTCAATCGCTCTCTTCGGTCCAACGGATTTTACTACTTTTTATTAGTGACCGCCTCAGTCGCTGTTTTCGGTCCAACGGATTTTACTACTTTTTATTAGTGAGTTTCAGTCGGTATTGTCGGTCCAACTGATTTTACTACTTTTTACTAGTGACTGTTTCAGTCGCTGTTTTGGGTCCAACGGATTTTACTACTTTTTGCTAGTGACTGTTTCAGTCGCTATTTTCGAATCAACTGATTTTACTACTTTTTACTACTGACTGTTTCAGTAGCTATTTTGGGTATAACTGATTTTACTACTCTTTTCTAGTGACTGTTTCAGTCGCTGTTTTCGGCCCAACTGATTTTACTACGTTTTACTTTTGACTGTTTCAGTCGCTATTTTCGGTTCAACTGATTTTACTACTTTTTACTAGTGACTGTTTCAGTCGCTATTTTCGGTCCAACTGATTTTATTACTTTTTACTACTGATTGTTTCAGTCGCTATTTTCGGTCCAACTGATTTTACTACTTTTTTCTAGTGACTGTTTCAGTCGCTGTTTTGGGTCCAACGGATTTTACTACTTTTTACTAGTGACTGTTTCAGTCGCTGGTTTTGGTTCAACTGATTTTATTACTTTTTACTAGTGACTGTTTTAGTCGCTATTTTCGGTCCAACTGATTTTACTACTTTTTATTAGTGACTGTTTAAGTCGGTATTTTCGGTCCAACTGATTTTACTACTTTTTACTAGTGACTGTTTCAGTCGCTGTTTTGGGTCCAACGGATTTTACTACTTTTGCTAGTGACTGTTTCAGTCGCTATTTTCGGTTCAACTGATTTTACTACTTTTTACTACTTATTGTTTCAGTCGCTGTTTTCGGTAAAACTGATTTTACTACTTTTTGCTACTGATTGTTTCAGTCGCTATTTTCGGTCCAAGTGATTTTACTACTTTTTTCTAGTGACTGTTTCAGTCGCTGTTTTGGGTCCAACTGATTTTACTACGTTTTACTGGTGACTGTTTCAGTCGCTGTTTTGGGTCCAACGGATTTTACTACTTTTTATTAGTGACTGTTTCAGTCGCTGTTTTCGGTCCAACGGATTTTACTACTTTTTACTAGTTACTGTTTCAGTCGCTATTTTCGGTCCAACTGATTTTAATACTTTTTACTAGTGACTGTTTCAATCGCTCTTTTCGGTCCAACGGATTTTACTACTTTTTATTAGTGACAGTCTCAGTCGCTGTTTTCGGTCCAACGGATTTTACTACTTTTTATTAGTGTCTGTTTCAGTCGGTATTTTCGGTCCAACTGATTTTACTACTTTTTACTTGTGACTGTTTCAGTCGCTGTTTTCGGTTAAACTGATTTTACTACTATTTGCTAGTGACTATTTGAGTCGCTGGTTTCGGTCCAACTGATTTTAATACTTTTTACTAGCGACCGTTTCAGCCGCTATTTTCGGTCCAACTGATTTTACCACTTTTTACTTGTGACTGTTTCAGTCGCTGTTTTGGGTCCAACGGATTTTACTACTTTTTACTAGTGACTGTTTCAATCGCTCTTTTCGGTCCAGCGGATTTTACTACTTTTTATTAGTGACCGTCTCAGTCGCTGTTTTCGGTCCAACGGATTTTACTACTTTTTATTAGTGACTGTTTCAGTCGGTATTTTCGGTCCAACTGATTTTACTACTTTTTGCTAGTGACTGTTTCAGTCGCGATTTTCGGTCCAACTGATTTTACTACTTTTTGCTAGTGACTGTTTCAGTCGCTATTTTCGGTCCAACTGATTTTACTACTTTTTACTAGTGACTGTTTCAGTCGCTATTTTCGGTCCAACTGACTTTATTACTTTTTACTACTGATGGTTTCAGTCGCTATTTTCGGTCCAACTGATTTTACTACTTTTTTCTAGTGACTGTTTCAGTCGCTGTTTTGGGTCCAACGGATTTTACTACTTTTTACTAGTGACTGTTTCAGTCTCTATTTTCGGTCCAACTGATTTTACTACGTTTTACTGGTGACTGTTTCAGTCGCTGTTTTGGGTCCAACGGATTTTACTACTTTTTACTAGTGACTGTTTCAGTCGCTGTTTTCGGTCCAACGGATTTTACTAATTTTTACTAGTTACTGTTTCAGTCGCTATTTTCGGTCCAACTGATTTTACTACTTTTTACTAGTGACTGTTTCAATCGCTCTTTTCGGTCCAACGGATTTTACTACCTTTTATTAGTAACCGTCTCAGTCGCTGTTTTCGGTCCAACGGATTTTACTACTTTTTATTAGTGACTGTTTCAGTCGGTATTTTCGGTCCAACTGATTTTACTACTTTTTACTAGTGACCGTTTCAGTTGCTGTTTTGGGTCCAACGGATTTTATTACTTTTTGCTAGTGACTGTTTCAGTCGCTATTTTCGGTTCAACTGATTTTACTACTTTTTACTAGTGACTGTTTCAGTCGCTATTTTCAGTCCAACTGATTTTATTGCTTTTTACTACTGACTGTTTCAGTCGCTATTTTCGGTCCAATTGATTTTACTACTTTTTACTACTTATTGTTTCAGTCGCTGTTTCCGGTTAAACTGATTTTACTACTTTTTACTAGTGACTGTTTCAGTCGCTATTTTCGGTCCAACTGATTTTACTACTCTTTTCTAGTGACTGTTTCAGTCGCTGTTTTGGGTCCAACGGATTTTACTGCTTTTTACTAGCGACTGTTTCAGTCGGTATTTTCGGTCCAACTGATTTTACTATTTTTTATTAGTGACCGTCTCAGTCGCTGTTTTCGGTCCAACGGATTTTACTACTTTTTATTAGTGACTGTTTCAGTCGGTATTTTCGGTCCAACTGATTTTACTACTTTTTACTAGTGACTGTTTCAGTCGCTGTTTTGGGTCCAACGGATTTTACTACTTTTTGCTAGTGACTGTTTCAGTCGCTATTTTCGGTTCAACTGATTTTACTACTTTTTACTAGTGACTGTTTCAGTCGCTATTTTCGGTCCAACTGATTTTATTGCTTTTTATTACTGACTGTTTCAATCGCTATTTTGGGTCCAATTGATTTTACTACTTCTTGCTAGTGACTGTTTCAGTCGCTATTTTCGGTTCAACTGATTTTACTACTTTTAACTAGTGACTGTTCAGTCGCTATTTTCGGTCCAACTGATTTTATTACTTTTTACTACTGACTGTTTCAGTCGCTATTTTCGGTCCAACTGATTTTACTACTTTTTACTAGTGACTGTTTCAGTCGTTGTTTTGGGTCCAACTGATTTTACTACTTTTACTAGTGACTGATTCAATCGCTATTTTCGGTTCAACGGATTTTACTACTTTTTATTAGTGACCGTCTCAGTCGCTGTTTTCGGTCCAACGGATTTTACTACTTTTTTTTAGTGACTGTTTCAGTCGGTATTGTCGGTCCAACTGATTTTACTACTTTTTACTAATGACTGTTTCAGTCGCTGTTTTGGGTCCAACGGATTTTATTACTTTTTGCTAGTGACTGTTTCAGTCGCTATTTTCGGTTCAACTGATTTTACTACTTTTTACTAGTGACTGTTCAGTCGCTATTTTCGGTCCAACTGATTTTATTACTTTTTACTACTGACTGTTTCAGTCGCTATTTTCGGTCCAACTGATTTTACTACTCTTTTCTAGTGACTGTTTCAGTCGCTGTTTTCGGCCCAACTGATTTTACTACGTTTTACTGGTGACTGTTTCAGTCGCTATTTTCGGTTCAACTGATTTTACTACTTTTTACTAGTGACTGTTTCAGTCGCTATTTTCGGTCCAACTGATTTTACTACTCTTTTCTAGTGACTGTTTCAGTCGGTATTTTCGGTCCAACTGATTTTACTACTTTTTACTAGTGACTGTTTCAGTCGCTGTTTTGGGTCCAACGGATTTTACTACGTTTTACTAGCGACGGTTTCAGCCGCTATTTTCGGTCCAACTGATTTTACTACTTTTTACTTGTGACTGTTTCAGTCGCTGTTTTGGGTCCAACTGTTTTTACTACTTTTTACTAGTGACTGTTTCAATCGCTCTCTTCGGTCCAACGGATTTTACTACTTTTTATTAGTGACCGCCTCAGTCGCTGTTTTCGGTCCAACGGATTTTACTACTTTTTATTAGTGAGTTTCAGTCGGTATTGTCGGTCCAACTGATTTTACTACTTTTTACTAGTGACTGTTTCAGTCGCTGTTTTGGGTCCAACGGATTTTACTACTTTTTGCTAGTGACTGTTTCAGTCGCTATTTTCGAATCAACTGATTTTACTACTTTTTACTACTGACTGTTTCAGTCGCTATTTTGGGTATAACTGATTTTACTACTCTTTTCTAGTGACTGTTTCAGTCGCTGTTTTCGGCCCAACTGATTTTACTACGTTTTACTTTTGACTGTTTCAGTCGCTATTTTCGGTTCAACTGATTTTACTACTTTTTACTAGTGACTGTTTCAGTCGCTATTTTCGGTCCAACTGATTTTATTACTTTTTACTACTGATTGTTTCAGTCGCTATTTTCGGTCCAACTGATTTTACTACTTTTTTCTAGTGACTGTTTCAGTCGCTGTTTTGGGTCCAACGGATTTTACTACTTTTTACTAGTGACTGTTTCAGTCGCTGGTTTTGGTTCAACTGATTTTATTACTTTTTGCTAGTGACTGTTTCAGTCGCTATTTTCGAATCAACTGATTTTACTACTTTTTACTACTGACTGTTTCAGTCGCTATTTTGGGTATAACTGATTTTACTACTCTTTTCTAGTGACTGTTTCAGTCGCTGTTTTCGGCCCAACTGATTTTACTACGTTTTACTTTTGACTGTTTCAGTCGCTATTTTCGGTTCAACTGATTTTACTACTTTTTACTAGTGACTGTTTCAGTCGCTATTTTCGGTCCAACTGATTTTATTACTTTTTACTACTGATTGTTTCAGTCGCTATTTTCGGTCCAACTGATTTTACTACTTTTTTCTAGTGACTGTTTCAGTCGCTGTTTTGGGTCCAACGGATTTTACTACTTTTGCTAGTGACTGTTTCAGTCGCTATTTTCGGTTCAACTGATTTTACTACTTTTTACTACTTATTGTTTCAGTCGCTGTTTTCGGTAAAACTGATTTTACTACTTTTTGCTAGTGACTGTTTCAGTCGCTATTTTCGGTCCAACTGATTTTATTACTTTTTACTACTGACTGTTTCAGTCGCTATTTTCGGTCCAACTGATTTTACTACTCTTTTCTAGTGACTGTTTCAGTCGCTGTTTTGGATCCAACTGATTTTACTACTTTTTACTAGTGACTGTTTCAGTCGCTGTTTTCGGTCCAACGGATTTTACTACTTTTTGCTAGTGACTGTTTCAGTCGCTATTTTCGGTTCAACTGATTTTACTACTTTTTACTAGTGACTGCTTCAGTCGCTATTTTCGTTCCAACTGATTTTATTGCTTTTCATTACTGACTGTTTCAGTCGCTATTTTGGGTCCAATTGATTTTACTACTTCTTGCTAGTGACTGTTTCAGTCGCTATTTTCGGTTCAACTGATTATACTACTTTTAACTAGTGACTGTTCAGTCGCTATTTTCGGTCCAACTGATTTTACTACTTTTTACTTGTGACTGTTTCAGTCGCTGTTTTGGGTCCAACTGATTTTACTACTTTTTACTAGTGACTGTTTCAATCGCTATTTTCGGTCCAACGGATTTTACTACTTTTTATTAGTGACTGTTTCAGTCGGTATTGTCGGTCCAACTGATTTTACTACTTTTTACTAGTGACTGTTTCAGTCGCTGTTTTGGGTCCAACGGATTTTACTACTTTTTGCTAGTGACTGTTTCAGTCGCTATTTTCGGTTCAACTGATTTTACTACTTTTTACTAGTGACTGTTCAGTCGCTATTTTCGGTCCAACTGATTTTATTACTTTTTACTACTGACTGTTTCAGTCGCTATTTTCGGTCCAAATGATTTTACTACTCTTTTCTAGTGACTGTTTCAGTCGCTGTTTTGGGTCCAACGGATTTTACTACTTTTTACTAGTGACTGTTTCAGTCACTGGTTTCGGTCCAACTGGTTTTACTACTTTTTACTTGTGACTGTTTCAGTCGCTGT
Source organism: Rhynchophorus ferrugineus (assembly GCF_030347505.1). Classification (NCBI taxonomy): domain Eukaryota; kingdom Metazoa; phylum Arthropoda; class Insecta; order Coleoptera; family Curculionidae; genus Rhynchophorus; species Rhynchophorus ferrugineus. Next base: position 19,952,540 of record NW_027472589.1, read on the forward strand.
TTTGGGTCCAACGGATTTTACTACTTTTTACTAGTGACTGTTTCAGTCACTGGTTTCGGTTCCACTGATTTTATTACTTTTTACTAGTGACTGTTTCAGTCGCTGGTATCGGTTCAACTGATTTTATTACTTTTTACTAGTGACTGTTTCAGTCGCTATTTTCGGTCCAACTGATTTTACTACGTTTTACTTTTGACTGTTTCAGTCGCTATTTTCGGTTCAACTGATTTTACTACTTTTTACTAGTGACTGTTTCAGTCGCTATTTTCGGTCCAACTGATTTTATTACTTTTTACTACTGATTGTTTCAGTCGCTATTTTCGGTCCAACTGATTTTACTACTTTTTTCTAGTGACTGTTTCAGTCGCTGTTTTGGGTCCAACGGATTTTACTACTTTTGCTAGTGACTGTTTCAGTCGCTATTTTCGGTTCAACTGATTTTACTACTTTTTACTACTTATTGTTTCAGTCGCTGTTTTCGGTAAAACTGATTTTACTACTTTTTGCTAGTGACTGTTTCAGTCGCTATTTTCGGTCCAACTGATTTTATTACTTTTTACTACTGACTGTTTCAGTCGCTATTTTCGGTCCAACTGATTTTACTACTCTTTTCTAGTGACTGTTTCAGTCGCTGTTTTGGATCCAACTGATTTTACTACTTTTTACTAGTGACTGTTTCAGTCGCTGTTTTGGGTCCAACGGATTTTACTACTTTTTGCTAGTGACTGTTTCAGTCGCTATTTTCGGTTCAACTGATTTTACTACTTTTTACTAGTGACTGCTTCAGTCGCTATTTTCGTTCCAACTGATTTTATTGCTTTTCATTACTGACTGTTTCAGTCGCTATTTTGGGTCCAATTGATTTTACTACTTCTTGCTAGTGACTGTTTCAGTCGCTATTTTCGGTTCAACTGATTTTACTACTTTTAACTAGTGACTGTTCAGTCGCTATTTTCGGTCCAACTGATTTTACTACTTTTTACTTGTGACTGTTTCAGTCGCTGTTTTGGGTCCAACTGATTTTACTACTTTTTACTAGTGACTGTTTCAATCGCTATTTTCGGTCCAACGGATTTTACTACTTTTTATTAGTGACTGTTTCAGTCGGTATTGTCGGTCCAACTGATTTTACTACTTTTTACTAGTGACTGTTTCAGTCGCTGTTTTGGGTCCAACGGATTTTACTACTTTTTGCTAGTGACTGTTTCAGTCGCTATTTTCGGTTCAACTGATTTTACTACTTTTTACTAGTGACTGTTCAGTCGCTATTTTCGGTCCAACTGATTTTATTACTTTTTACTACTGACTGTTTCAGTCGCTATTTTCGGTCCAAATGATTTTACTACTCTTTTCTAGTGACTGTTTCAGTCGCTGTTTTGGGTCCAACGGATTTTACTACTTTTTACTAGTGACTGTTTCAGTCACTGGTTTCGGTCCAACTGGTTTTACTACTTTTTACTTGTGACTGTTTCAGTCGCTGTTTTGGGTCCAACGGATTTTACTACTTTTTACTAGTGACTGTTTCAGTCACTGGTTTCGGTTCCACTGATTTTATTACTTTTTACTAGTGACTGTTTCAGTCGCTGGTATCGGTTCAACTGATTTTATTACTTTTTACTAGTGACTGTTTCAGTCGCTATTTTCGGTCCAACTGATTTTACTACTTTTTATTAGTGACCGTTTCAGTCGCTGATTTCGGTCCAACGGATTTTAATACTTTTTATTAGTGACTGTTTCAGTCGGTATTTTCGGTCCAACTGATTTTACTACTTTTTGCTAGTGACTGTTTCAGTCGCTATTTTCGGTTCAACTGATTTTACTACTTTTTACTACTGTCTGTTTCTGTCGCTATTTTCGGTCCAATTGATTTTACTACTTTTTACTACTGATTGTTTCAGTCGCTATTTTCGGTCCAACTGATTTTACTACTTTTTATTAGTGACTGTTTCAGTCGGTATTTTCGGTCCAACTGATTTTACTACTTTTTACTAGTGACTGTTTCAGTCGCTGTTTTGGGTCCAACGGATTTTACTACTTTTTGCTAGTGACTGTTTCAGTCGCTATTTTCGGTTCAACTGATTTTACTACTTTTTAATAGTGACTGTTTCAGTCGCTATTTTCGGTCCAACTGATTTTATTACTTTTTACTACTGATTGTTTCAGTCGCTATTTTCGGTCCAACTGATTTTACTACTTTTTTCTAGTGACTGTTTCAGTCGCTGTTTTGGGTCCAACGGATTTTACTACTTTTGCTAGTGACTGTTTCAGTCGCTATTTTCGGTTCAACTGATTTTACTACTTTTTACTACTTATTGTTTCAGTCGCTGTTTTCGGTAAAACTGATTTTACTACTTTTTGCTAGTGACTGTTTCAGTCGCTATTTTCGGTCCAACTGATTTTATTACTTTTTACTACTGACTGTTTCAGTCGCTATTTTCGGTCCAACTGATTTTACTACTCTTTTCTAGTGACTGTTTCAGTCGCTGTTTTGGATCCAACTGATTTTACTACTTTTTACTAGTGACTGTTTCAGTCGCTGTTTTGGGTCCAACGGATTTTACTACTTTTTGCTAGTGACTGTTTCAGTCGCTATTTTCGGTTCAACTGATTTTACTACTTTTTACTAGTGACTGCTTCAGTCGCTATTTTCGTTCCAACTGATTTTATTGCTTTTCATTACTGACTGTTTCAGTCGCTATTTTGGGTCCAATTGATTTTACTACTTCTTGCTAGTGACTGTTTCAGTCGCTATTTTCGGTTCAACTGATTTTACTACTTTTAACTAGTGACTGTTCAGTCGCTATTTTCGGTCCAACTGATTTTACTACTTTTTACTTGTGACTGTTTCAGTCGCTGTTTTGGGTCCAACTGATTTTACTACTTTTTACTAGTGACTGTTTCAATCGCTATTTTCGGTCCAACGGATTTTACTACTTTTTATTAGTGACTGTTTCAGTCGGTATTGTCGGTCCAACTGATTTTACTACTTTTTACTAGTGACTGTTTCAGTCGCTGTTTTGGGTCCAACGGATTTTACTACTTTTTGCTAGTGACTGTTTCAGTCGCTATTTTCGGTTCAACTGATTTTACTACTTTTTACTAGTGACTGTTCAGTCGCTATTTTCGGTCCAACTGATTTTATTACTTTTTACTACTGACTGTTTCAGTCGCTATTTTCGGTCCAAATGATTTTACTACTCTTTTCTAGTGACTGTTTCAGTCGCTGTTTTGGGTCCAACGGATTTTACTACTTTTTACTAGTGACTGTTTCAGTCACTGGTTTCGGTCCAACTGGTTTTACTACTTTTTACTTGTGACTGTTTCAGTCGCTGTTTTGGGTCCAACGGATTTTACTACTTTTTACTAGTGACTGTTTCAGTCACTGGTTTCGGTTCCACTGATTTTATTACTTTTTACTAGTGACTGTTTCAGTCGCTGGTATCGGTTCAACTGATTTTATTACTTTTTACTAGTGACTGTTTCAGTCGCTATTTTCGGTCCAACTGATTTTACTACTTTTTATTAGTGACCGTTTCAGTCGCTGATTTCGGTCCAACGGATTTTAATACTTTTTATTAGTGACTGTTTCAGTCGGTATTTTCGGTCCAACTGATTTTACTACTTTTTGCTAGTGACTGTTTCAGTCGCTATTTTCGGTTCAACTGATTTTACTACTTTTTACTACTGTCTGTTTCTGTCGCTATTTTCGGTCCAATTGATTTTACTACTTTTTACTACTGATTGTTTCAGTCGCTATTTTCGGTCCAACTGATTTTACTACTTTTTATTAGTGACTGTTTCAGTCGGTATTTTCGGTCCAACTGATTTTACTACTTTTTACTAGTGACTGTTTCAGTCGCTGTTTTGGTTCCAACGGATTTTACTACTTTTTGCTAGTGACTGTTTCAGTCGCTATTTTCGGTTCAACTGATTTTACTACTTTTTAATAGTGACTGTTTCAGTCGCTATTTTCGGTCCAACTGATTTTATTACTTTTTACTACTGATTGTTTCAGTCGCTATTTTCGGTCCAACTGATTTTACTACTTTTTTATAGTGACTGTTTCAGTCGCTGTTTTGGGTCCAACGGATTTTACTACTTTTTACTAGTGACTGTTTCAGTCGCTATTTTCGGTTCAACTGATTTTACTACTTTTTACTAGTGACTGTTTCAGTCGCTGTTTTGGGTCCAACGGATTTTTCTACTTTTTACTAGTGACTGTTTCAGTCGCTGGTTTTGGTTCAACTGATTTTATTACTTTTTACTAGTGACTGTTTCAGTCGCTATTTTCGGTCCAACTGATTTTACTACTTTTTACTAGTGACTGTTTCAGTCGCTATTTTCGGTTCAACTGATTTTACTACTTTTTACTAGTGACTGTTTCAGTCGCTATTTTCGGTCCAACTGATTTTATTACTTTTTACTACTGATTGTTTCAGTCGCTATTTTCGGTCCAACTGATTTTATTACTTTTTACTAGTGACTGTTTCAGTCGCTATTTTCGGTCCAACTGATTTTACTACTTTTTATTAGTGACTGTTTCAGTCGGTATTTTCGGTCCAACTGATTTTACTACTTTTTACTAGTGACTGTTTCAGTCGCTGTTTTGGGTCCAACGGATTTTACTACTTTTTGCTAGTGACCGTTTCAGTCGCTATTTTCGGTTCAACTGATTTTACTACTTTTTACTAGTGACTGTTTCAGTCGCTATTTTCGGTCCAACTGATTTTATTGCTTTTTACTACTGACTGTTTCAGTCGCTATTTTCGTTCCAGTTTATTTTACTACTTTTTACTAATTATTGTTTCAGTCGCTGTTTTAGGTTAAACTGATTTTACTACTTTTTACTAGTGACTGTTTCAGTCGCTATTTTCGGTCCAACTGATTTTATTACTTTTTACTACTGACTGTTTCAGTCGCTATTTTCGGTCCAACTGATTTTACTGCTCTTTTCTAATGACTGTTTCAGTCGCTGTTTTGGGTCCAACTGATTTTACTACTTTTTGCTAGTGACTGTTTCAGTCGCTATTTTCGGTTCAACTGATTTTACTACTTTTTACTAGTGACTGTTTCAGTCGCTATTTTCGGTCCAACTGATTTTATTGCTTCTTATTACTGACTGTTTCAGTCGCTATTTTCGGTTCAACTGATTTTACTACTTTTTACTAGTGACTGTTTCAGTCGCTGTTTTGGGTCCAACGGATTTTACTACTTTTTGCTAGTGACTGTTTCAGTCGCTATTTTCGGTTCAACTGATTTTACTACTTTTTACTAGTGACTGTTTCAGTCGCTATTTTCGGTCCAACTGATTTTATTGCTTCTTATTACTGACTGTTTCAGTCGCTATTTTCGGTTCAACTGATTTTACTACTTTTAACTAGTGACTGTTCAGTCGCTATTTTCGGTCCAACTGATTTTATTACTTTTTACTACTGACTGTTTCAGTCGCTATTTTCGGTCCAACTGATTTTACTACTCTTTTCTAGTGACTGTTTCAGTCGGTATTTTCGGTCCAACTGATTTTACTACTTTTTACTGTTTACTGTTTCAGTCGGTGTTTTGGGTCCAACGGATTTTACTACGTTTTACTAGCGACGGTTTCAGCCGCTATTTTCGGTCCAACTGATTTTACTACTTTTTACTTGTGACTGTTTCAGTCGCTGTTTTGGGTCCAACTGATTTTACTACTTTTTACTAGTGACTGTTTCAATCGCTCTTTTCGGTCCAACGGATTTTACTACTTTTTATTAGTGACTGTTTCAGTCGGTATTGTCGGTCCAACTGATTTTACTACTTTTTACTAGTGACTGTTTCAGTCGCTGTTTTGGGTCCAACGGATTTTACTACTTTTTGCTAGTGACTGTTTCAGTCGCTATTTTCGTTTCAACTGATTTTACTACTTTTTACTAGTGACTGTTTCAATCGCTCTTTTCGGTCCAACGGATTTTACTACTTTTTATTAGTAACCGTCTCAGTCGCTGACTTCGGTCCAACGGATTTTACTACTTTTTATTAGTGACTGTTTCAGTCGGTATTTTCGGTCCAACTGATTTTACTACTTTTTACTAGTGACTGTTTCAGTCGCTGTTTTGGGTCCAACGGATTTTACTACTTTTTACTAGTTACTGTTTCAGTCGCTATTTTCGGTTCAACTGATTTTACTACTTTTTACTAGTGACTGTTTCAATCGCTCTTTTCGGTCCAACGGATTTTACTACTTTTTATTAGTAACCGTCTCAGTCGCTGATTTCGGTCCAACGGATTTTACTACTTTTTATTAGTGACTGTTTCAGTCGGTATTTTCGGTCCAACTGATTTTACTACTTTTTACTAGTGACTGTTTCAGTCGCTGTTTTGGGTCCAACGGATTTTACTACTTTTTACTAGTTACTGTTTCAGTCGGTATTTTCGGTCCAACTGATTTTACTACTTTTTACTAGTGACTGTTTCAATCGCTCTTTTCGGTCCAACGGATTTTACTACTTTTTATTAGTAACCGCCTCAGTCGCTGTTTTCGGTCCAACGGATTTTACTACTTTTTATTAGTAACCGCCTCAGTCGCTGTTTTCGGTCCAACGGATTTTACTACTTTTTATTAGTGACTGTTTCAGTCGGTATTTTCGGTCCAACTGATTTTACTACTTTTTACTAGTGACTGTTTCAGTCGCTGTTTTGGGTCCAACTGATTTTACTACTTTTTACTTGTGACTGTTTCAGTCGCTGTTTTCGGTCCAACTGATTTTATTACTTTTTACTTCTGATTGTTTCAGTCGCTATTTTCGGTCCAAGTGATTTTACTACTTTTTTCTAGTGACTGTTTCAGTCGCTGTTTTGGGTCCAACTGATTTTACTACTTTTTACTAGTGACTGTTTCAGTCGCTATTTTCGGTTCAACTGATTTTACTACTTTTTACTAGTGACTGTTTCAGTCGCTATTTTCGGTCCAACTGATTTTATTACTTTTAACTACTGATTGTTTCAGTCGCTATTTTCGGTTCAACTGATTTTACTACGTTTTTCTAGTCACTGTTTCAGTCGCTGTTTTGGGTCCAACTGATTTTACTACTTTTTACTAGTGAATGTTTCAGTCGCTATTTTGGGTCCAACGGATTTTACTACTTTTTGCTAGTGACTGTTTCAGTCACTATTTTCGGTTCAACTGATTTTACTACTTTTTACTAGTGACTGTTTCAGTCGCTATTTTCGGTCCAACTGATTTTATTGCTTTTTACTACTGACTGTTTCAGTCGCTATTTTCGGTCCAATTTATTTTACTACTTTTTACTACTTATTGTTTCAGTCGCTGTTTTCGGTTAAACTGATTTTACTACTTTTTGCTAGTGACTGTTTCAGTCGCTATTTTCGGTCCAACTGAATTTATTACTTTTTACTACTGACTGTTTCAGTCGCTATTTTCGGTTCAACTGATTTTACTACTCTTTTCTAGTGACTGTTTCAGTCGCTGTTTTGGGTCCAACTGATTTTACTACTTTTTACTAGTGACTGTTTCAGTCGCTGTTTTGGGTCCAACGGATTTTACTACTTTTTGCTAGTGACTGTTTCAGTCGCTATTTTCGGTTCAACTGATTTTACTACTTTTTACTAGTGACTGTTTCATTCGCTATTTTCGGTCCAACTGATTTTATTGCTTTTTATTTCTGACTGTTTCAGTCGCTATTTTCGGTTCAACTGATTTTACTACTTTTATCTAGTGACTGTTCAGTCGCTATTTTCGGTCCAACTGATTTTATTACTTTTTACTACTGACTGTTTCAGTCGCTATTTTCGGTCCAACTGATTTTACTACTCTTTTCTAGTGACTGTTTCAGTCGCTGTTTTGGGTCCAACTGATTTTACTACTTTTTACTAGTGACTGTTTCAGTCGCTGTTTTGGGTCCAACGGATTTTACTACTTTTTGCTAGTGACTGTTTCAGTCGCTATTTTCGGTTCAACTGATTTTACCACTTTTTACTAGTGACTGTTTCAGTCGCTATTTTCGGTCCAACTGATTTTATTGCTTTTTATTACTGACTGTTTCAGTCGCTATTTTCAGTTCAACTGATTTTACTACTTTTAACTAGTGACTGTTCAGTCGCTATTTTCGGTCCAACTGATTTTATTACTTTTTACTACTGACTGTTTCAGTCGCTATTTTCGGTCCAACTGATTTTACTACTCTTTTCTAGTGACTGTTTCAGTCGGTATTTTCGGTCCAACTGATTTTACTACTTTTTACTGGTTACTGTTTCAGTCGCTGTTTTGGGTCCAACGGATTTTACTACGTTTTACTAGCGACGGTTTCAGCCGCTATTTTCGGTCCAACTGATTTTACTACTTTTTACTTGTGACTGTTTCAGTCGCTGTTTTGGGTCCAACTGATTTTACTACTTTTTACTAGTGACTGTTTCAATCGCTCTTTTCGGTCCAACGGATTTTACTACTTTTTATTAGTGACTGTTTCAGTCGGTATTGTCGGTCCAACTGATTTTACTACTTTTTACTAGTGACTGTTTCAGTCGCTGTTTTGGGTCCAACGGATTTTACTACTTTTTGCTAGTGACTGTTTCAGTCGCTATTTCCGGTTCAACTGATTTTACTACTTTTTACTAGTGACTGTTTCAATCGCTCTTTTCGGTCCAACGGATTTTATTACTTTTTATTAGTAACCGTCTCAGTCGCTGTTTTCGGTCCAACGGATTTTACTACTTTTTATTAGTGACTGTTTCAGTCGGTATTTTCGGTCCAACTGATTTTACTACTTTTTACTAGTGACTGTTTCAGTCGCTGTTTTGAGTCCAACGGATTTTACTACTTTTTACTAGTTAGTGTTTCAGTCGCTATTTTCGGTCCAACTGATTTTACTACTTTTTACTAGTGACTGTTTCAATCGCTCTTTTCGGTCCAACGGATTTTACTACTTTTTATTAGTAACCGTCTCAGTCGCTGTTTTCGGTCCAACGGATTTTACTACTTTTTATTAGTGACTGTTTCAATCTATATTTTCGGTCCAACTGATTTTACTACTTTTTACTAGTGACTGTTTCAGTCGCTGTTTTGGGTCCAACTGATTTTACTACTTTTTACTTGTGATTGTTACAGTCGCTGTTTTCGGTCCAACTGATTTTATTACTTTTTACTTCTGATTGTTTCAGTCGCTATTTTCGGTCCAAGTGATTTTACTACTTTTTTCTAGTGACTGTTTCAGTCGCTGTTTTGGGTCCAACTGATTTTACTACTTTTTACTAGTGACTGTTTCAGTCGGTATTTTCGGTTCAACTGATTTTACTACTTTTTACGAGTGACTGTTTCAGTAGCTGTTTTGGGTCTAACTGATTTTACTACATTTTACTTGTGATTGTTTCAGTCGCTGTTTTCGGTCCAACTGATTTTATTACTTTTTACTACTGATTGTTTCAGTCGCTATTTTCGGTCCAACTGATTTTACTACTTTTTTCTAGTGACTGTTTCAGTCGCTGTTTTGGGTCCAACTAATTTTACTACTTTTTACTAGTGACTGTTTCAGTCGCTATTTTCGGCCCAACTGATTTTACTACGTTTTACTGGTGACTGTTTCAGTCGCTATTTTCGGTTCAACTGATTTTACTACTTTTTACTAGTGACTGTTTCAGTCGCTATTTTCGGTCCAACTGATTTTATTACTTTTTACTACTGATTGTTTCAGTCGCTATTTTCGGTCCAACTGATTTTACTACTTTTTTCTAGTGACTGTTTCAGTCGCTGTTTTGGGTCCAACTAATTTTACTACTTTTTACTAGTGACTGTTTCAGTCGCTATTTTCGGCCCAACTGATTTTACTACGTTTTACTGGTGACTGTTTCAGTCGCTATTTTCGGTTCAACTGATTTTACTACTTTTTTCTAGTGACTGTTTCAGTCGCTGTTTTGGGTTCAACGGATTTTACTACTTTTTACTAGTGACTGTTTCAGTCGCTGGTTTTTATTCAACTGATTTTATTACTTTTTACTAGTGACTGTTTCAGTCGCTATTTTCGGTCCAACTAATTTTACTACTTTTTATTAGTGACCGTCTCAGTCGCTGTTTTCGGTCCAAGGGATTTTACTACTTTCTATTAGTGACTGTTTCAGTCGGTATTTTCGGTCCAACTGATTTTACTACTTTTTACTAGTGACTGTTTCAGTCGCTGTTTTGGGTACAACGGATTTTACTACGTTTTACTAGCGACGGTTTCAGCCGCTATTTTCGGTCCAACTGATTTTACTACTTTTTACTTGTGACTGTTTCAGTCGCTGTTTTGGGTCCAACTGATTTTACTACTTTTTACTAGTGACTGTTTCAATCGCTCTCTTCGGTCCAACGGATTTTACTACTTTTTATTAGTGACCGTCTCAGTCGCTGTTTTCGGTCCAACGGATTTTACTACTTTTTATTAGTGACTGTTTCAGTCGGTATTTTCGGTTCAACTGATTTTACTACTTTTTACGAGTGACTGTTTCAGTCGCTGTTTTGGGTCCAACTGATTTTACTACTTTTTACTTGTGACTGTTTCAGTCGCTGTTATCGGTCCAACTGATTTTATTGCTTTTTACTACTGATTGTTTCAGTCGCTATTTTCGGTCCAACTGATTTTACTACTTTTTTCTAGTGACTGTTTCAGTCGCTGTTTTGGGTCCAACTGACTTTACTACTTTTTACTAGTGACTGTTTCAGTCGCTATTTTCGTTTCAACTGATTTTACTACTTTTTACTAGTGACTGTTTCAATCGCTCTTTTCGGTCCAACGGATTTTACTACTTTTTATTAGTAACCGTCTCAGTCGCTGATTTCGGTCCAACGGATTTTACTACTTTTTATTAGTGACTGTTTCAGTCGGTATTTTCGGTCCAACTGATTTTACTACTTTTTACTAGTGACTGTTTCAGTCGCTGTTTTGGGTCCAACGGATTTTACTACTTTTTACTAGTGACTGTTTCAGTCGCTGGTTTTGGTTCAACTGATTTTATTACTTTTTATTAGTGACTGTTTAAGTCGGTATTTTCGTTCCAACTGATTTTACTACTTTTTACTAGTGACTGTTTCAGTCGCTGTTTTGGGTCCAACGGATTTTACTACTTTTGCTAGTGACTGTTTCAGTCGCTATTTTCGGTTCAACTGATTTTACTACTTTTTACTAGTGACTGTTTCAGTCGCTATTTTCGGTCCAATTTATTTTACTACTTTTTACTACTTATTGTTTCAGTCGCTGTTTTCGGTTAAACTGATTTTACTACTTTTTGCTAGTGACTGTTTCAGTCGCTATTTTCGGTCCAACTGATTTTATTACTTTTTACTACTGACTGTTTCAGTCGCTATTTTCGGTCCAACTGATTTTACTACTTTTTACTAGTGACTGTTTCAGTCGCTGTTTTGGGTCCAACGGATTTTACTACTTTTTGCTAGTGACTGTTTCAGTCGCTATTTTCGGTTCAACTGATTTTACTACTTTTTACTAGTGACTGCCTCAGTCGCTATTTTCGGTCCAACTGATTTTATTGCTTTTCATTACTGACTGTTTCAGTCGCTATTTTGGGTCCAATTGATTTTACTACTTCTTGCTAGTGACTGTTTCAGTCGCTATTTTCGGTTCAACTGATTTTACTACTTTTAACTAGTGACTGTTCAGTCGCTATTTTCGGTCCAACTGATTTTATTACTTTTTACTACTGACTGTTTCAGTCGCTATTTTCGGTCCAACTGATTTTACTACTCTTTTCTAGTGACTGTTTCAGTCGGTATTTTCGGTCCAACTGATTTTAATACTTTTTACTAGCGACGGTTTCAGCCGCTATTTTCGGTCCAACTGATTTTACTACTTTTTACTTGTGACTGTTTCAGTCGCTGTTTTGGGTCCAACTAATTTTACTACTTTTTACTAGTGACTGTTTCAATCGCTCTTTTCGGTCCAACGGATATTACTACTTTTTATTAGTGACTGTTTCAGTCGGTATTGTCGGTCCAACTGATTTTACTACTTTTTACTAGTGACTATTTCAGTCGCTGTCTTGGGTCCAACGAATTTTACTACTTTTTGCTAGTGACTGTTTCAGTCGCTATTTTCGGTTCAACTAATTTTACTACTTTTTACTAGTGACTGTTCAGTCGCTATTTTCGGTCCAACTGATTTTATTACTTTTTACTACTGACTGTTTCAGTCGCTATTTTCGGTCCAAATGATTTTACTACTCTTTTCTAGTGACTGTTTCAGTCGCTGTTTTGGGTCCAACGGATTTTACTACTTTTTAGTAGTGACTGTTTCAGTCGCTATTTTCGGTCCAACTGGTTTTACTACTTTTTACTTGTGACTGTTTCAGTCGCTGTTTTGGGTCCAACGGATTTTACTACTTTTTACTAGTGACTGTTTAAGTCGGTATTTTCGTTCCAACTGATTTTACTACTTTTTACTAGTAACTTTTTCAGTCGCTGTTTTGGGTCCAACGGATTTTACTAATTTTGCTAGTGACTGTTTCAGTCGCTATTATCGGTTCAACTGATTTTACTACTTTTTACTAGTGACTGTTTCAGTCGCTATTTTCGGTCCAATTTATTTTACTACTTTTTACTACTTATTGTTTCAGTCGCTATTTTCGGTCCAAATGATTTTACTACTCTTTTCTAGTGACTGTTTCAGTCGCTGTTTTGGGTCCAACGGATTTTACTACTTTTTAGTAGTGACTGTTTCAGTCGCTATTTTCGGTCCAACTGGTTTTACTACTTTTTACTTGTGACTGTTTCAGTCGCTGTTTTGGGTCCAACGGATTTTACTACTTTTTACTAGTGACTGTTTCAGTCACTGGTTTCGGTTCCACTGATTTTATTACTTTTTACTAGTGACTGTTTCAGTCGCTGGTTTCGGTTCAACTGATTTTATTACTTTTTACTAGTGACTGTTTCAGTCGCTATTTTCGGTCCAACTGATTTTACTACTTTTTATTAGTGACCGTTTCAGTCGCTGTTTTCGGTCCAACGGACTTTAATACTTTTTATTAGTGACTGTTTCAGTCGGTATTTTCGGTCCAACTGATTTTACTACTTTTTGCTAGTGACTGTTTCAGTCGCTATTTTCGGTTCAACTGATTTTACTACTTTTTACTACTGTCTGTTTCTGTCGCTATTTTCGGTCCAATTGATTTTACTACTTTTTACAACTGATTGTTTCAGTCGCTGTTTTCGGTTAAACTGATTTTACTACTTTTTACTAGTGACTGTTTCAGTCGCTATTTTCGGTCCAACTGATTTTACTACTTTTTACTAGTGACTGTTTCAGTCGCTGTTTTGGGTCCAACGGATTTTACTACTTTTTACTAGTGACTGTTTCAGTCGCTGGTTTTGGTTCAACTGATTTTATTACTTTTTACTAGTGACTGTTTCAGTCGCTATTTTCGGTCCAACTGATTTTACTACTTTTTATTAGTGACTGTTTCAGTCGGTATTTTCGATCCAACTGATTTTACTACTTTTTACTAGTGACTGTTTCAGTCGCTGTTTTGGGTCCAACGGATTTTACTACTTTGTGCTAGTGACTGTTTCAGTCGCTATTTTCGGTTCAACTGATTTTACTACTTTTTACTAGTGACTGTTTCAGTCGCTATTTTCGGTCCAACTGATTTTATTACTTTTTACTACTGATTGTTTCAGTCGCTATTTTCGTTCCAACTGATTTTACTACTTTTTTCTAGTGACTGTTTCAGTCGCTGTTTTGTGCCCAACGGATTTTACTACTTTTTACTAGTGACTGTTTCAGTCGCTGGTTTTGGTTCAACTGATTTTATTTCTTTTTACTAGTGGCTGTTTCAGTCGCTATTTTCGGTCCAACTGAATTTACTACTTTTTATTAGTGACTGTTTCAGTCGGTATTTTCGGTCCAACTGATTTTACTACTTCTTACTAGTGACTGTTTCAGTCGCTGTTTTGGGTCCAACGGATTTTACTACTTTTTGCTAGTGACTGTTTCAGTCGCTATTTTCGGTTCAACTGATTTTACTACTTTTTACTAGTGACTGTTTCAGTCGCTATTTTCGGTCCAACTGATTTTATTGCTTTTTACTACTGACTGTTTCAGTCGCTATTTTCGTTCCAGTTTATTTTACTACTTTTTACTACTTATTGTTTCAGTCGCTGTTTTAGGTTAAACTGATTTTACTACTTTTTACAAGTGACTGTTTCAGTCGCTGTTTTGGGTCCAACTGTTTTTACTACTTTTTGCTAGTGACTGTTTCAGTCGCTATTTTCGGTTCAACTGATTTTACTACTTTTAACTAGTGACTGTTCAGTCGCTATTTTCGGTCCAATTGATTTTATTACTTTTTACTACTGAATGTTTCAGTCGCTATTTTCGGTCCAACTGATTTTACTACTCTTTTCTAGTGACTGTTTCAGTCGGTATTTTCGGTCCAACTGATTTTACTACTTTTTACTGGTTACTGTTTCAGTCGCTGTTTTGGGTCCAACGGATTTTACTACGTTTTACTAGCGACGGTTTCAGCCGCTATTTTCGGTCCAACTGATTTTACTACTTTTTACTTGTGACTGTTTCAGTCGCTGTTTTGGGTCCAACTGATTTTACTACTTTTTACTAGTGACTGTTTCAGTCGCTATTTTCGGTCCAACTGATTTTACTACTTTTACTAGTGACTGTTTCAGTCGCTCTTTTCGGTTCAACGTATTTTACTACTTTTTATTAGTGACCGTCTCAGTCGCTATTTTCGGTCCAACTGATTTTACTACTTTTTATTAGTGACAGTCTCAGTCGCTGTTTTCGGTCCAACGGATTTTACTACTTTTTATTAGTGACTGTTTCAGTCGGTATTTTCGGTCCAACTGATTTTACTACTTTTTACTTGTGACTGTTTCAGTCGCTGTTTTCGGTTAAACTGATTTTACTACTATTTGCTAGTGACTGTTTGTGTCGCTGGTTTCGGTCCAACTGATTTTAATACTTTTTACTAGCGACCGTTTCAGCCGCTATTTTCGGTCCAACTGATTTTACCACTTTTTACTTGTGACTGTTTCAGTCGCTGTTTTGGGTCCAACGGATTTTACTACTTTTTATTAGTGACTGTTTCAGTCGGTATTTTCGGTTCAACTGATTTTACTACTTTTTACGAGTGACTGTTTCAGTCGCTGTTTTGGGTCCAACTGATTTTACTACTTTTTACTTGTGACTGTTTCAGTCGCTGTTTTCGGTCCAACTGATTTTATTACATTTTACTACTGATTGTTTCAGTCGCTATTTTCGGTCCAACTGATTTTACTACTTTTTTCTAGTGACTGTTTCAGTCGCTGTTTTGGGTCCAACTGATTTTACTACTTTTTACTAGTGACTGTTTCAGTCGCTATTTTCGGCCCAACTGATTTTACTACGTTTTACTGGTGACTGTTTCAGTCGCTATTTTCGGTTCAACTGATTTTACTACTTTTTACTAGTGACTGTTTCAGTCGCTATTTTCGGTCCAACTGATTTTATTACTTTTTACTACTGATTGTTTCAGTCGCTATTTTCGGTCCAACTGATTTTACTACTTTTTTCTAGTGACTGTTTCAGTCGCTGTTTTGGGTTCAACGGATTTTACTACTTTTTACTAGTGACTGTTTCAATCGCTGGTTTTTATTCAACTGATTTTATTACTTTTTACTAGTGACTGTTTCAGTCGCTATTTTCGGTCCAACTAATTTTACTACTTTTTATTAGTGACCGTCTCAGTCGTTGATTTCGGTCCAAGGGATTTTACTACTTTCTATTAGTGACTGTTTCAGTCGGTATTTTCGGTCCAACTGATTTTACTACTTTTTACTAGTGACTGTTCAGTCGCTATTTTCGGCCCAACTGATTTTATTACTTTTTACTACTGACTGTTTCAGTCGCTATTTTCGGTCCAACTGATTTTACTACTCTTTTCTAGTGACTGTTTCAGTCGCTGTTTTGGGTCCAACGGATTTTACTACTTTGTAGTAGTGACTGTTTTTATTATTTATTACTTATTATTTATATTTATTACTTTTTACTACTGACTGTTTCAGTCGCTATTTTCGGTCCAACTGATTTTACTACTCTTTTCTAGTGACTGTTTCAGTCGCTGTTTTGGGTCCAACGGATTTTACTACTTTTTAGTAGTGACTGTTTCAGTCGCTATTTTCGGTCCAACTAATTTTACTACTTTTTACTTGTGACTGTTTCAGTCGCTGTTTTGGGTCCAACGGATTTTACTACTTTTTACTAGTGACTGTTTCAGTCACTGGTTTCGGTTCCACTGATTTTATTACGTTTTACTAGTGACTGTTTCAGTCGCTGGTTTCGGTTCAACTGATTTTATTACTTTTTACTAGTGACTGTTTCAGTCGCTATTTTCGGTCCAACTGATTTTACTACTTTTTATTAGTGACCGTTTCAGTCGCTGTTTTCGGTCCAACGGATTTTAATACTTTTTATTAGTGACTGTTTCAGTCGGTATTTTCGGTCCAACTGATTTTACTACTTTTTGCTAGCGACTGTTTCTGTCGCTATTTTCGGTTCAACTGATTTTAATACTTTTTATTAGTGATTGTTTCAGTTGCTGTTTTCGGTTAAACTGATTTTACTACTTTTTACTAGTGACTGTTTCAGTCGCTATTTTCGGTTCAACTGATTTTACTACTTTTTACTAGTGACTGTTTCAGTCGCTATTTTCGGTCCAACTGATTTTATTACTTTTTACTACTGATTGTTTCAGTCGCTATTTTCGGTCCAACTGATTTTACTACTTTTTTCTAGTGACTGTTTCAGTCGCTGTTTTGGGTCCAACGGATTTTACTACTTTTTACTAGTGACTGTTTCAGTCGCTGGTTTTGGTTCAACTGATTTTATTACTTTTTACTAGCGACTGTTTCAGTCGCTATTTTCGGTCCAACTGATTTTACTACTTTTTATTAGTGACTGTTTCAGTCGGTATTTTCGGTCCAACTGATTTTACTACTTTTTACTAGTGACTGTTTCAGTCGCTGTTTTGGGTCCAACGGATTTTACTACCTTTTGCTAGTGACTGTTTCAGTCGCTATTTTCGGTTCAACTGATTTTACTACTTTTTACTAGTGACTGTTTCAGTCGCTATTTTCGGTCCAAATGATTTTACTTCTCTTTTCTAGTGACTGTTTCAGTCGCTGTTTTGGGTCCAACGGATTTTACTACTTTTTAGTAGTGACTGTTTAAGTCGGTATTTTCGTTCCAACTGATTTTACTACTTTTTATTAGTGACTGTTTAAGTTGGTATTTTCGTTCCAACTGATTTTACTACTTTTTACTAGTGACTGTTTCAGTCGCTGTTTTGGGTCCAACGGATTTTACTACTTTTGCTAGTGACTGTTTCAGTCGCTATTTTCGGTTCAACTGATTTTACTACTTTTTACTAGTGACTGTTTCAGTCGCTATTTTCGGTCCAATTTATTTTACTACTTTTTACTACTTATTGTTTCAGTCGCTGTTTTCGGTTAAACTGATTTTACTACTTTTTGCTAGTGACTGTTTCAGTCGCTATTTTCGGTCCAACTGATTTTATTACTTTTTACTACTGACTGTTTCAGTCGCTATTTTCGGTCCAACTGATTTTACTACTTTTTACTAGTGACTGTTTCAGTCGCTGTTTTGGGTCCAACGGATTTTACTACTTTTTGCTAGTGACTGTTTCAGTCGCTATTTTCGGTTCAACTGATTTTACTACTTTTTACTAGTGACTGCCTCAGTCGCTATTTTCGGTCCAACTGATTTTATTGCTTTTCATTACTGACTGTTTCAGTCGCTATTTTGGGTCCAATTGATTTTACTACTTCTTGCTAGTGACTGTTTCAGTCGCTATTTTCGGTTCAACTGATTTTACTACTTTTAACTAGTGACTGTTCAGTCGCTATTTTCGGTCCAACTGATTTTATTACTTTTTACTACTGACTGTTTCAGTCGCTATTTTCGGTCCAACTGATTTTACTACTCTTTTCTAGTGACTGTTTCAGTCGGTATTTTCGGTCCAACTGATTTTAATACTTTTTACTAGCGACGGTTTCAGCCGCTATTTTCGGTCCAACTGATTTTACTACTTTTTACTTGTGACTGTTTCAGTCGCTGTTTTGGGTCCAACTAATTTTACTACTTTTTACTAGTGACTGTTTCAATCGCTCTTTTCGGTCCAACGGATATTACTACTTTTTATTAGTGACTGTTTCAGTCGGTATTGTCGGTCCAACTGATTTTACTACTTTTTACTAGTGACTGTTTCAGTCGCTGTCTTGGGTCCAACGAATTTTACTACTTTTTGCTAGTGACTGTTTCAGTCGCTATTTTCGGTTCAACTAATTTTACTACTTTTTACTAGTGACTGTTCAGTCGCTATTTTCGGTCCAACTGATTTTATTACTTTTTACTACTGACTGTTTCAGTCGCTATTTTCGGTCCAAATGATTTTACTACTCTTTTCTAGTGACTGTTTCAGTCGCTGTTTTGGGTCCAACGGATTTTACTACTTTTTAGTAGTGACTGTTTCAGTCGCTATTTTCGGTTCAACTAATTTTACTACTTTTTACTAGTGACTGTTCAGTCGCTATTTTCGGTCCAACTGATTTTATTACTTTTTACTACTGACTGTTTCAGTCGCTATTTTCGGTCCAAATGATTTTACTACTCTTTTCTAGTGACTGTTTCAGTCGCTGTTTTGGGTCCAACGGATTTTACTACTTTTTAGTAGTGACTGTTTTAGTCGCTATTTTCGGTAAAACTGATTTTACTACTTTTTATTAGTGACTGTTTAAGTCGGTATTTTCGTTCCAACTGATTTTACTACTTTTTACTAGTAACTTTTTCAGTCGCTGTTTTGGGTCCAACGGATTTTACTAATTTTGCTAGTGACTGTTTCAGTCGCTATTATCGGTTCAACTGATTTTACTACTTTTTACTAGTGACTGTTTCAGTCGCTATTTTCGGTCCAATTTATTTTACTACTTTTTACTACTTATTGTTTCAGTCGCTATTTTCGGTCCAAATGATTTTACTACTCTTTTCTAGTGACTGTTTCAGTCGCTGTTTTGGGTCCAACGGATTTTACTACTTTTTAGTAGTGACTGTTTCAGTCGCTATTTTCGGTCCAACTGGTTTTACTACTTTTTACTGGTGACTGTTTCAGTCGCTGTTTTGGGTCCAACGGATTTTATTACTTTTTACTAGTGACTGTTTCAGTCGCTGGTTTCGGTTCAACTGATTTTATTACTTTTTACTAGTGACTGTTTCAGTCGCTATTTTCGGTCCAACTGATTTTACTACTTTTTATTAGTGACCGTTTCAGTCGCTGTTTTCGGTCCAACGGACTTTAATACTTTTTATTAGTGACTGTTTCAGTCGGTATTTTCGGTCCAACTGATTTTACTACTTTTTGCTAGTGACTGTTTCAGTCGCTATTTTCGGTTCAACTGATTTTACTACTTTTTACTACTGTCTGTTTCTGTCGCTATTTTCGGTCCAATTGATTTTACTACTTTTTACAACTGATTGTTTCAGTCGCTGTTTTCGGTTAAACTGATTTTACTACTTTTTACTAGTGACTGTTTCAGTCGCTATTTTCGGTCCAACTGATTTTACTACTTTTTACTAGTGACTGTTTCAGTCGCTGTTTTGGGTCCAACGGATTTTACTACTTTTTACTAGTGACTGTTTCAGTCGCTGGTTTTGGTTCAACTGATTTTATTACTTTTTACTAGTGACTGTTTCAGTCGCTATTTTCGGTCCAACTGATTTTACTACTTTTTACTAGTGACTGTTTCAATCGCTCTTTTCGGTCCAACGGATATTACTACTTTTTATTAGTGACTGTTTCAGTCGGTATTGTCGGTCCAACTGATTTTACTACTTTTTACTAGTGACTATTTCAGTCGCTGTCTTGGGTCCAACGAATTTTACTACTTTTTGCTAGTGACTGTTTCAGTCGCTATTTTCGGTTCAACTAATTTTACTACTTTTTACTAGTGACTGTTCAGTCGCTATTTTCGGTCCAACTGATTTTATTACTTTTTACTACTGACTGTTTCAGTCGCTATTTTCGGTCCAAATGATTTTACTACTCTTTTCTAGTGACTGTTTCAGTCGCTGTTTTGGGTCCAACGGATTTTACTACTTTTTAGTAGTGACTGTTTCAGTCGCTATTTTCGGTCCAACTGGTTTTACTACTTTTTACTTGTGACTGTTTCAGTCGCTGTTTTGGGTCCAACGGATTTTACTACTTTTTACTAGTGACTGTTTCAGTCGCTGGTTTTGGTTCAACTGATTTTATTACTTTTTACTAGTGACTGTTTTAGTCGCTATTTTCGGTCCAACTGATTTTACTACTTTTTATTAGTGACTGTTTAAGTCGGTATTTTCGTTCCAACTGATTTTACTACTTTTTACTAGTAACTTTTTCAGTCGCTGTTTTGGGTCCAACGGATTTTACTAATTTTGCTAGTGACTGTTTCAGTCGCTATTATCGGTTCAACTGATTTTACTACTTTTTACTAGTGACTGTTTCAGTCGCTATTTTCGGTCCAATTTATTTTACTACTTTTTACTACTTATTGTTTCAGTCGCTATTTTCGGTCCAAATGATTTTACTACTCTTTTCTAGTGACTGTTTCAGTCGCTGTTTTGGGTCCAACGGATTTTACTACTTTTTAGTAGTGACTGTTTCAGTCGCTATTTTCGGTCCAACTGGTTTTACTACTTTTTACTTGTGACTGTTTCAGTCGCTGTTTTGGGTCCAACGGATTTTACTACTTTTTACTAGTGACTGTTTCAGTCACTGGTTTCGGTTCCACTGATTTTATTACTTTTTACTAGTGACTGTTTCAGTCGCTGGTTTCGGTTCAACTGATTTTATTACTTTTTACTAGTGACTGTTTCAGTCGCTATTTTCGGTCCAACTGATTTTACTACTTTTTATTAGTGACCGTTTCAGTCGCTGTTTTCGGTCCAACGGACTTTAATACTTTTTATTAGTGACTGTTTCAGTCGGTATTTTCGGTCCAACTGATTTTACTACTTTTTGCTAGTGACTGTTTCAGTCGCTATTTTCGGTTCAACTGATTTTACTACTTTTTACTACTGTCTGTTTCTGTCGCTATTTTCGGTCCAATTGATTTTACTACTTTTTACAACTGATTGTTTCAGTCGCTGTTTTCGGTTAAACTGATTTTACTACTTTTTACTAGTGACTGTTTCAGTCGCTATTTTCGGTCCAACTGATTTTACTACTTTTTACTAGTGACTGTTTCAGTCGCTGTTTTGGGTCCAACGGATTTTACTACTTTTTACTAGTGACTGTTTCAGTCGCTGGTTTTGGTTCAACTGATTTTATTACTTTTTACTAGTGACTGTTTCAGTCGCTATTTTCGGTCCAACTGATTTTACTACTTTTTATTAGTGACTGTTTCAGTCGGTATTTTCGGTCCAACTGATTTTACTACTTTTTACTAGTGACTGTTTCAGTCGCTGTTTTGGGTCCAACGGATTTTACTACTTTGTGCTAGTGACTGTTTCAGTCGCTATTTTCGGTTCAACTGATTTTACTACTTTTTACTAGTGACTGTTTCAGTCGCTATTTTCGGTCCAACTGATTTTATTACTTTTTACTACTGATTGTTTCAGTCGCTATTTTCGTTCCAACTGATTTTACTACTTTTTTCTAGTGACTGTTTCAGTCGCTGTTTTGTGCCCAACGGATTTTACTACTTTTTA
The DNA here is from genome assembly GCF_030347505.1 of Rhynchophorus ferrugineus. Lineage (NCBI taxonomy): Eukaryota > Metazoa > Arthropoda > Insecta > Coleoptera > Curculionidae > Rhynchophorus > Rhynchophorus ferrugineus. The sequence goes on from NW_027472589.1 coordinate 19,974,277, forward strand.
CTAGTGACTGTTTCAGTCGCTGGTTTTGGTTCAACTGATTTTATTTCTTTTTACTAGTGGCTGTTTCAGTCGCTATTTTCGGTCCAACTGAATTTACTACTTTTTATTAGTGACTGTTTCAGTCGGTATTTTCGGTCCAACTGATTTTACTACTTCTTACTAGTGACTGTTTCAGTCGCTGTTTTGGGTCCAACGGATTTTACTACTTTTTGCTAGTGACTGTTTCAGTCGCTATTTTCGGTTCAACTGATTTTACTACTTTTTACTAGTGACTGTTTCAGTCGCTATTTTCGGTCCAACTGATTTTATTGCTTTTTACTACTGACTGTTTCAGTCGCTATTTTCGTTCCAGTTTATTTTACTACTTTTTACTACTTATTGTTTCAGTCGCTGTTTTAGGTTAAACTGATTTTACTACTTTTTACTAGTGACTGTTTCAGTCGCTGTTTTGGGTCCAACGGATTTTACTACTTTTTGCTAGTGACTGTTTCAGTCGCTATTTTCGGTTCAACTGATTTTACTACTTTTAACTAGTGACTGTTCAGTCGCTATTTTCGGTCCAATTGATTTTATTACTTTTTACTACTGAATGTTTCAGTCGCTATTTTCGGTCCAACTGATTTTACTACTCTTTTCTAGTGACTGTTTCAGTCGGTATTTTCGGTCCAACTGATTTTACTACTTTTTACTGGTTACTGTTTCAGTCGCTGTTTTGGGTCCAACGGATTTTACTACGTTTTACTAGCGACGGTTTCAGCCGCTATTTTCGGTCCAACTGATTTTACTACTTTTTACTTGTGACTGTTTCAGTCGCTGTTTTGGGTCCAACTGATTTTACTACTTTTTACTAGTGACTGTTTCAGTCGCTATTTTCGGTCCAACTGATTTTACTACTTTTACTAGTGACTGTTTCAGTCGCTCTTTTCGGTTCAACGTATTTTACTACTTTTTATTAGTGACCGTCTCAGTCGCTATTTTCGGTCCAACTGATTTTACTACTTTTTATTAGTGACAGTCTCAGTCGCTGTTTTCGGTCCAACGGATTTTACTACTTTTTATTAGTGACTGTTTCAGTCGGTATTTTCGGTCCAACTGATTTTACTACTTTTTACTTGTGACTGTTTCAGTCGCTGTTTTCGGTTAAACTGATTTTACTACTATTTGCTAGTGACTGTTTGTGTCGCTGGTTTCGGTCCAACTGATTTTAATACTTTTTACTAGCGACCGTTTCAGCCGCTATTTTCGGTCCAACTGATTTTACCACTTTTTACTTGTGACTGTTTCAGTCGCTGTTTTGGGTCCAACGGATTTTACTACTTTTTATTAGTGACTGTTTCAGTCGGTATTTTCGGTTCAACTGATTTTACTACTTTTTACGAGTGACTGTTTCAGTCGCTGTTTTGGGTCCAACTGATTTTACTACTTTTTACTTGTGACTGTTTCAGTCGCTGTTTTCGGTCCAACTGATTTTATTACATTTTACTACTGATTGTTTCAGTCGCTATTTTCGGTCCAACTGATTTTACTACTTTTTTCTAGTGACTGTTTCAGTCGCTGTTTTGGGTCCAACTGATTTTACTACTTTTTACTAGTGACTGTTTCAGTCGCTATTTTCGGCCCAACTGATTTTACTACGTTTTACTGGTGACTGTTTCAGTCGCTATTTTCGGTTCAACTGATTTTACTACTTTTTACTAGTGACTGTTTCAGTCGCTATTTTCGGTCCAACTGATTTTATTACTTTTTACTACTGATTGTTTCAGTCGCTATTTTCGGTCCAACTGATTTTACTACTTTTTTCTAGTGACTGTTTCAGTCGCTGTTTTGGGTTCAACGGATTTTACTACTTTTTACTAGTGACTGTTTCAATCGCTGGTTTTTATTCAACTGATTTTATTACTTTTTACTAGTGACTGTTTCAGTCGCTATTTTCGGTCCAACTAATTTTACTACTTTTTATTAGTGACCGTCTCAGTCGTTGATTTCGGTCCAAGGGATTTTACTACTTTCTATTAGTGACTGTTTCAGTCGGTATTTTCGGTCCAACTGATTTTACTACTTTTTACTAGTGACTGTTCAGTCGCTATTTTCGGCCCAACTGATTTTATTACTTTTTACTACTGACTGTTTCAGTCGCTATTTTCGGTCCAACTGATTTTACTACTCTTTTCTAGTGACTGTTTCAGTCGCTGTTTTGGGTCCAACGGATTTTACTACTTTGTAGTAGTGACTGTTTTTATTATTTATTACTTATTATTTATATTTATTACTTTTTACTACTGACTGTTTCAGTCGCTATTTTCGGTCCAACTGATTTTACTACTCTTTTCTAGTGACTGTTTCAGTCGCTGTTTTGGGTCCAACGGATTTTACTACTTTTTAGTAGTGACTGTTTCAGTCGCTATTTTCGGTCCAACTAATTTTACTACTTTTTACTTGTGACTGTTTCAGTCGCTGTTTTGGGTCCAACGGATTTTACTACTTTTTACTAGTGACTGTTTCAGTCACTGGTTTCGGTTCCACTGATTTTATTACGTTTTACTAGTGACTGTTTCAGTCGCTGGTTTCGGTTCAACTGATTTTATTACTTTTTACTAGTGACTGTTTCAGTCGCTATTTTCGGTCCAACTGATTTTACTATTTTTTATTAGTGACCGTTTCAGTCGCTGTTTTCGGTCCAACGGATTTTAATACTTTTTATTAGTGACTGTTTCAGTCGGTATTTTCGGTCCAACTGATTTTACTACTTTTTGCTAGCGACTGTTTCTGTCGCTATTTTCGGTTCAACTGATTTTAATACTTTTTATTAGTGATTGTTTCAGTTGCTGTTTTCGGTTAAACTGATTTTACTACTTTTTACTAGTGACTGTTTCAGTCGCTATTTTCGGTTCAACTGATTTTACTACTTTTTACTAGTGACTGTTTCAGTCGCTATTTTCGGTCCAACTGATTTTATTACTTTTTACTACTGATTGTTTCAGTCGCTATTTTCGGTCCAACTGATTTTACTACTTTTTTCTAGTGACTGTTTCAGTCGCTGTTTTGGGTCCAACGGATTTTACTACTTTTTACTAGTGACTGTTTCAGTCGCTGGTTTTGGTTCAACTGATTTTATTACTTTTTACTAGCGACTGTTTCAGTCGCTATTTTCGGTCCAACTGATTTTACTACTTTTTATTAGTGACTGTTTCAGTCGGTATTTTCGGTCCAACTGATTTTACTACTTTTTACTAGTGACTGTTTCAGTCGCTGTTTGGGTCCAACGGATTTTACTACCTTTTGCTAGTGACTGTTTCAGTCGCTATTTTCGGTTCAACTGATTTTACTACTTTTTACTAGTGACTGTTTCAGTCGCTATTTTCGGTCCAAATGATTTTACTACTCTTTTCTAGTGACTGTTTCAGTCGCTGTTTTGGGTCCAACGGATTTTACTACTTTTTAGTAGTGACTGTTTAAGTCGGTATTTTCGTTCCAACTGATTTTATTACTTTTTATTAGTGACTGTTTAAGTCGGTATTTTCGTTCCAACTGATTTTACTACTTTTTACTAGTGACTGTTTCAGTCGCTGTTTTGGGTCCAACGGATTTTACTACTTTTGCTAGTGACTGTTTCAGTCGCTATTTTCGGTTCAACTGATTTTACTACTTTTTACTAGTGACTGTTTCAGTCGCTATTTTCGGTCCAATTTATTTTACTACTTTTTACTACTTATTGTTTCAGTCGCTGTTTTCGGTTAAACTGATTTTACTACTTTTTGCTAGTGACTGTTTCAGTCGCTATTTTCGGTCCAACTGATTTTATTACTTTTTACTACTGACTGTTTCAGTCGCTATTTTCGGTCCAACTGATTTTACTACTTTTTACTAGTGACTGTTTCAGTCGCTGTTTTGGGTCCAACGGATTTTACTACTTTTTGCTAGTGACTGTTTCAGTCGCTATTTTCGGTTCAACTGATTTTACTACTTTTTACTAGTGACTGCCTCAGTCGCTATTTTCGGTCCAACTGATTTTATTGCTTTTCATTACTGACTGTTTCAGTCGCTATTTTGGGTCCAATTGATTTTACTACTTCTTGCTAGTGACTGTTTCAGTCGCTATTTTCGGTTCAACTGATTTTACTACTTTTAACTAGTGACTGTTCAGTCGCTATTTTCGGTCCAACTGATTTTATTACTTTTTACTACTGACTGTTTCAGTCGCTATTTTCGGTCCAACTGATTTTACTACTCTTTTCTAGTGACTGTTTCAGTCGGTATTTTCGGTCCAACTGATTTTAATACTTTTTACTAGCGACGGTTTCAGCCGCTATTTTCGGTCCAACTGATTTTACTACTTTTTACTTGTGACTGTTTCAGTCGCTGTTTTGGGTCCAACTAATTTTACTACTTTTTACTAGTGACTGTTTCAATCGCTCTTTTCGGTCCAACGGATATTACTACTTTTTATTAGTGACTGTTTCAGTCGGTATTGTCGGTCCAACTGATTTTACTACTTTTTACTAGTGACTGTTTCAGTCGCTGTCTTGGGTCCAACGAATTTTACTACTTTTTGCTAGTGACTGTTTCAGTCGCTATTTTCGGTTCAACTAATTTTACTACTTTTTACTAGTGACTGTTCAGTCGCTATTTTCGGTCCAACTGATTTTATTACTTTTTACTACTGACTGTTTCAGTCGCTATTTTCGGTCCAAATGATTTTACTACTCTTTTCTAGTGACTGTTTCAGTCGCTGTTTTGGGTCCAACGGATTTTACTACTTTTTAGTAGTGACTGTTTCAGTCGCTATTTTCGGTTCAACTAATTTTACTACTTTTTACTAGTGACTGTTCAGTCGCTATTTTCGGTCCAACTGATTTTATTACTTTTTACTACTGACTGTTTCAGTCGCTATTTTCGGTCCAAATGATTTTACTACTCTTTTCTAGTGACTGTTTCAGTCGCTGTTTTGGGTCCAACGGATTTTACTACTTTTTAGTAGTGACTGTTTTAGTCGCTATTTTCGGTCCAACTGATTTTACTACTTTTTATTAGTGACTGTTTAAGTCGGTATTTTCGTTCCAACTGATTTTACTACTTTTTACTAGTAACTTTTTCAGTCGCTGTTTTGGGTCCAACGGATTTTACTAATTTTGCTAGTGACTGTTTCAGTCGCTATTATCGGTTCAACTGATTTTACTACTTTTTACTAGTGACTGTTTCAGTCGCTATTTTCGGTCCAATTTATTTTACTACTTTTTACTACTTATTGTTTCAGTCGCTATTTTCGGTCCAAATGATTTTACTACTCTTTTCTAGTGACTGTTTCAGTCGCTGTTTTGGGTCCAACGGATTTTACTACTTTTTAGTAGTGACTGTTTCAGTCGCTATTTTCGGTCCAACTGGTTTTACTACTTTTTACTTGTGACTGTTTCAGTCGCTGTTTTGGGTCCAACGGATTTTATTACTTTTTACTAGTGACTGTTTCAGTCGCTGGTTTCGGTTCAACTGATTTTATTACTTTTTACTAGTGTCTGTTTCAGTCGCTATTTTCGGTCCAACTGATTTTACTACTTTTTATTAGTGACCGTTTCAGTCGCTGTTTTCGGTCCAACGGACTTTAATACTTTTTATTAGTGACTGTTTCAGTCGGTATTTTCGGTCCAACTGATTTTACTACTTTTTGCTAGTGACTGTTTCAGTCGCTATTTTCGGTTCAACTGATTTTACTACTTTTTACTACTGTCTGTTTCTGTCGCTATTTTCGGTCCAATTGATTTTACTACTTTTTACAACTGATTGTTTCAGTCGCTGTTTTCGGTTAAATTGATTTTACTACTTTTTACTAGTGACTGTTTCAGTCGCTATTTTCGGTCCAACTGATTTTACTACTTTTTACTAGTGACTGTTTCAGTCGCTGTTTTGGGTCCAACGGATTTTACTACTTTTTACTAGTGACTGTTTCAGTCGCTGGTTTTGGTTCAACTGATTTTATTACTTTTTACTAGTGACTGTTTCAGTCGCTATTTTCGGTCCAACTGATTTTACTACTTTTTATTAGTGACTGTTTCAGTCGGTATTTTCGGTCCAACTGATTTTACTACTTTTTACTAGTGACTGTTTCAGTCGCTGTTTTGGGTCCAACGGATTTTACTACTTTGTGCTAGTGACTGTTTCAGTCGCTATTTTCGGTTCAACTGATTTTACTACTTTTTACTAGTGACTGTTTCAGTCGCTATTTTTGGTCCAACTGATTTTATTACTTTTTACTACTGATTGTTTCAGTCGCTATTTTCGTTCCAACTGATTTTACTACTTTTTTCTAGTGACTGTTTCAGTCGCTGTTTTGTGTCCAACGGATTTTACTACTTTTTACTAGTGACTGTTTCAGTCGCTGGTTTTGGTTCAACTGATTTTATTACTTTTTACTAGTGGCTGTTTCAGTCGCTATTTTCGGTCCAACTGATTTTACTACTTTTTATTAGTGACTGTTTCAGTCGGTATTTTCGGTCCAACTGATTTTACTACTTCTTACTAGTGACTGTTTCAGTCGCTGTTTTGGGTCCAACGGATTTTACTACTTTTTGCTAGTGACTGTTTCAGTCGCTATTTTCGGTTCAACTGATTTTACTACTTTTTACTAGTGACTGTTTCAGTCGCTATTTTCGGTCCAACTGATTTTATTGCTTTTTACTACTGACTGTTTCAGTCGCTATTTTCGTTCCAGTTTATTTTACTACTTTTTACTACTTATTGTTTCAGTCGCTGTTTTAGGTTAAACTGATTTTACTACTTTTTACTAGTGACTGTTTCAGTCGCTATTTTCGGTCCAACTGATTTTACTACTCTTTTCTAATGACTGTTTCAGTCGCTGTTTTGGGTCCAACTGATTTTACTACTTTTTACTAGTGACTGTTTCAGTCGCTGTTTTGGGTCCAACGGATTTTACTACTTTTTGCTAGTGACTATTTCAGTCGCTATTTTCGGTTCAACTGATTTTACTACTTTTAACTAGTGACTGTTCAGTCGCTATTTTCGGTCCAATTGATTTTATTACTTTTTACTACTGAATGTTTCAGTCGCTATTTTCGGTCCAACTGATTTTACTACTCTTTTCTAGTGACTGTTTCAGTCGGTATTTTCGGTCCAACTGATTTTACTACTTTTTACTGGTTACTGTTTCAGTCGCTGTTTTGGGTCCAACGGATTTTACTACGTTTTACTAGCGACGGTTTCAGCCGCTATTTTCGGTCCAACTGATTTTACTACTTTTTACTTGTGACTGTTTCAGTCGCTGTTTTGGGTCCAACTGATTTTACTACTTTTTACTAGTGACTGTTTCAGTCGCTATTTTCGGTCCAACTGATTTTACTACTTTTACTAGTGACTGTTTCAGTCGCTCTTTTCGGTTAAACTGATTTTACTACTATTTGCTAGTGACTGTTTGTGTCGCTATTTTCGGTCCAACTGATTTTACTACTTTTACTAGTGACTGTTTCAGTCGCTCTTTTCGGTCCAACTGATTTTACTACTTTTTACTGGTTACTGTTTCAGTCGCTGTTTTGGGTCCAACGGATTTTACTACGTTTTACTAGCGACGGTTTCAGCCGCTATTTTCGGTCCAACTGATTTTACTACTTTTTACTTGTGACTGTTTCAGTCGCTGTTTTGGGTCCAACTGATTTTACTACTTTTTACTAGTGACTGTTTCAGTCGCTATTTTCGGTCCAACTGATTTTACTACTTTTACTAGTGACTGTTTCAGTCGCTCTTTTCGGTTCAACGTATTTTACTACTTTTTATTAGTGACCGTCTCAGTCGCTATTTTCGGTCCAACTGATTTTACTACTTTTTATTAGTGACAGTCTCAGTCGCTGTTTTCGGTCCAACTGATTTTAATACTTTTTACTAGCGACCGTTTCAGCCGCTATTTTCGGTCCAACTGATTTTACCACTTTTTACTTGTGACTGTTTCAGTCGCTGTTTTGGGTCCAACGGATTTTACTACTTTTTATTAGTGACTGTTTCAGTCGGTATTTTCGGTTCAACTGATTTTACTACTTTTTATTAGTGACTGTTTAAGTCGGTATTTTCGTTCCAACTGATTTTACTACTTTTTACTAGTGACTGTTTCAGTCGCTGTTTTGGGTCCAACGGATTTTACTACTTTTGCTAGTGACTGTTTCAGTCGCTATTTTCGGTTCAACTGATTTTACTACTTTTTACTAGTGACTGTTTCAGTCGCTATTTTCGGTCCAATTTATTTTACTACTTTTTACTACTTATTGTTTCAGTCGCTGTTTTCGGTTAAACTGATTTTACTACTTTTTGCTAGTGACTGTTTCAGTCGCTATTTTCGGTCCAACTGATTTTATTACTTTTTACTACTGACTGTTTCAGTCGCTATTTTCGGTCCAACTGATTTTACTACTTTTTACTAGTGACTGTTTCAGTCGCTGTTTTGGGTCCAACGGATTTTACTACTTTTTGCTAGTGACTGTTTCAGTCGCTATTTTCGGTTCAACTGATTTTACTACTTTTTACTAGTGACTGCCTCAGTCGCTATTTTCGGTCCAACTGATTTTATTGCTTTTCATTACTGACTGTTTCAGTCGCTATTTTGGGTCCAATTGATTTTACTACTTCTTGCTAGTGACTGTTTCAGTCGCTATTTTCGGTCCAACTGATTTTATTACTTTTTACTACTGATTGTTTCAGTCGCTATTTTCGGTCCAACTGATTTTACTACTTTTTTCTAGTGACTGTTTCAGTCGCTGTTTTGGGTCCAACGGATTTTACTACTTTTTACTAGTGACTGTTTCAATCGCTAGTTTTTATTCAACTGATTTTATTACTTTTTACTAGTGACTGTTTCAGTCGCTATTTTCGGTCCAACTAATTTTACTACTTTTTATTAGTGACCGTCTCAGTCGTTGATTTCGGTCCAAGGGATTTTACTACTTTCTATTAGTGACTGTTTCAGTCGGTATTTTCGGTCCAACTGATTTTACTACTTTTTACTAGTGACTGTTCAGTCGCTATTTTCGGCCCAACTGATTTTATTACTTTTTACTACTGACTGTTTCAGTCGCTATTTTCGGTCCAACTGATTTTACTACTCTTTTCTAGTGACTGTTTCAGTCGCTGTTTTGGGTCCAACGGATTTTACTACTTTGTAGTAGTGACTGTTTTTATTATTTATTACTTATTATTTATATTTATTACTTTTTACTACTGACTGTTTCAGTCGCTATTTTCGGTCCAACTGATTTTACTACTCTTTTCTAGTGACTGTTTCAGTCGCTGTTTTGGGTCCAACGGATTTTACTACTTTTTAGTAGTGACTGTTTCAGTCGCTATTTTCGGTCCAACTAATTTTACTACTTTTTACTAGTGACTGTTTCAGTCGCTGTTTTGGGTCCAACGGATTTTACTACTTTTTACTAGTGACTGTTTCAGTCACTGGTTTCGGTTCCACTGATTTTATTACGTTTTACTAGTGACTGTTTCAGTCGCTGGTTTCGGTTCAACTGATTTTATTACTTTTTACTAGTGACTGTTTCAGTCGCTATTTTCGGTCCAACTGATTTTACTACTTTTTATTAGTGACCGTTTCAGTCGCTGTTTTCGGTCCAACGGATTTTAATACTTTTTATTAGTGACTGTTTCAGTCGGTATTTTCGGTCCAACTGATTTTACTACTTTTTGCTAGCGACTGTTTCTGTCGCTATTTTCGGTTCAACTGATTTTAATACTTTTTATTAGTGATTGTTTCAGTTGCTGTTTTCGGTTAAACTGATTTTACTACTTTTTACTAGTGACTGTTTCAGTCGCTATTTTCGGTTCAACTGATTTTACTACTTTTTACTAGTGACTGTTTCAGTCGCTATTTTCGGTCCAACTGATTTTATTACTTTTTACTACTGATTGTTTCAGTCGCTATTTTCGGTCCAACTGATTTTACTACTTTTTTCTAGTGACTGTTTCAGTCGCTGTTTTGGGTCCAACGGATTTTACTACTTTTTACTAGTGACTGTTTCAGTCGCTGGTTTTGGTTCAACTGATTTTATTACTTTTTACTAGCGACTGTTTCAGTCGCTATTTTCGGTCCAACTGATTTTACTACTTTTTATTAGTGACTGTTTCAGTCGGTATTTTCGGTCCAACTGATTTTACTACTTTTTACTAGTGACTGTTTCAGTCGCTGTTTTGGGTCCAACGGATTTTACTACCTTTTGCTAGTGACTGTTTCAGTCGCTATTTTCGGTTCAACTGATTTTACTACTTTTTACTAGTGACTGTTTCAGTCGCTATTTTCGGTCCAAATGATTTTACTACTCTTTTCTAGTGACTGTTTCAGTCGCTGTTTTGGGTCCAACGGATTTTACTACTTTTTAGTAGTGACTGTTTAAGTCGGTATTTTCGTTCCAACTGATTTTACTACTTTTTATTAGTGACTGTTTAAGTCGGTATTTTCGTTCCAACTGATTTTACTACTTTTTACTAGTGACTGTTTCAGTCGCTGTTTTGGGTCCAACGGATTTTACTACTTTTGCTAGTGACTGTTTCAGTCGCTATTTTCGGTTCAACTGATTTTACTACTTTTTACTAGTGACTGTTTCAGTCGCTATTTTCGGTCCAATTTATTTTACTACTTTTTACTACTTATTGTTTCAGTCGCTGTTTTCGGTTAAACTGATTTTACTACTTTTTGCTAGTGACTGTTTCAGTCGCTATTTTCGGTCCAACTGATTTTATTACTTTTTACTACTGACTGTTTCAGTCGCTATTTTCGGTCCAACTGATTTTACTACTTTTTACTAGTGACTGTTTCAGTCGCTGTTTTGGGTCCAACGGATTTTACTACTTTTTGCTAGTGACTGTTTCAGTCGCTATTTTCGGTTCAACTGATTTTACTACTTTTTACTAGTGACTGCCTCAGTCGCTATTTTCGGTCCAACTGATTTTATTGCTTTTCATTACTGACTGTTTCAGTCGCTATTTTGGGTCCAATTGATTTTACTACTTCTTGCTAGTGACTGTTTCAGTCGCTATTTTCGGTTCAACTGATTTTACTACTTTTAACTAGTGACTGTTCAGTCGCTATTTTCGGTCCAACTGATTTTATTACTTTTTACTACTGACTGTTTCAGTCGCTATTTTCGGTCCAACTGATTTTACTACTCTTTTCTAGTGACTGTTTCAGTCGGTATTTTCGGTCCAACTGATTTTAATACTTTTTACTAGCGACGGTTTCAGCCGCTATTTTCGGTCCAACTGATTTTACTACTTTTTACTTGTGACTGTTTCAGTCGCTGTTTTGGGTCCAACTAATTTTACTACTTTTTACTAGTGATTGTTTCAATCGCTCTTTTCGGTCCAACGGATATTACTACTTTTTATTAGTGACTGTTTCAGTCGGTATTGTCGGTCCAACTGATTTTACTACTTTTTACTAGTGACTGTTTCAGTCGCTGTCTTGGGTCCAACGAATTTTACTACTTTTTGCTAGTGACTGTTTCAGTCGCTATTTTCGGTTCAACTAATTTTACTACTTTTTACTAGTGACTGTTCAGTCGCTATTTTCGGTCCAACTGATTTTATTACTTTTTACTACTGACTGTTTCAGTCGCTATTTTCGGTCCAAATGATTTTACTACTCTTTTCTAGTGACTGTTTCAGTCGCTGTTTTGGGTCCAACGGATTTTACTACTTTTTAGTAGTGACTGTTTCAGTCGCTATTTTCGGTTCAACTAATTTTACTACTTTTTACTAGTGACTGTTCAGTCGCTATTTTCGGTCCAACTGATTTTATTACTTTTTACTACTGACTGTTTCAGTCGCTATTTTCGGTCCAAATGATTTTACTACTCTTTTCTAGTGACTGTTTCAGTCGCTGTTTTGGGTCCAACGGATTTTACTACTTTTTAGTAGTGACTGTTTTAGTCGCTATTTTCGGTCCAACTGATTTTACTACTTTTTATTAGTGACTGTTTAAGTCGGTATTTTCGTTCCAACTGATTTTACTACTTTTTACTAGTAACTTTTTCAGTCGCTGTTTTGGGTCCAACTGATTTTACTACTTTTTACTAGTGACTGTTTCAGTCGCTATTTTCGGTTCAACTGATTTTACTACTTTTTACTACTTATTGTTTCAGTCGCTATTTTCGGTCCAAATGATTTTACTACTCTTTTCTAGTGACTGTTTCAGTCGCTGTTTTGGGTCCAACGGATTTTACTACTTTTTAGTAGTGACTGTTTCAGTCGCTATTTTCGGTCCAACTGGTTTTACTACTTTTTACTTGTGACTGTTTCAGTCGCTGTTTTGGGTCCAACGGATTTTATTACTTTTTACTAGTGACTGTTTCAGTCGCTGGTTTCGGTTCAACTGATTTTATTACTTTTTACTAGTGACTGTTTCAGTCGCTATTTTCGGTCCAACTGATTTTACTACTTTTTATTAGTGACCGTTTCAGTCGCTGTTTTCGGTCCAACGGACTTTAATACTTTTTATTAGTGACTGTTTCAGTCGGTATTTTCGGTCCAACTGATTTTACTACTTTTTGCTAGTGACTGTTTCAGTCGCTATTTTCGGTTCAACTGATTTTACTACTTTTTACTACTGTCTGTTTCTGTCGCTATTTTCGGTCCAATTGATTTTACTACTTTTTACAACTGATTGTTTCAGTCGCTGTTTTCGGTTAAACTGATTTTACTACTTTTTACTAGTGACTGTTTCAGTCGCTATTTTCGGTCCAACTGATTTTACTACTTTTTACTAGTGACTGTTTCAGTCGCTGTTTTGGGTCCAACGGATTTTACTACTTTTTACTAGTGACTGTTTCAGTCGCTGGTTTTGGTTCAACTGATTTTATTACTTTTTACTAGTGACTGTTTCAGTCGCTATTTTCGGTCCAACTGATTTTACTACTTTTTACTAGTGACTGTTTCAATCGCTCTTTTCGGTCCAACGGATATTACTACTTTTTATTAGTGACTGTTTCAGTCGGTATTGTCGGTCCAACTGATTTTACTACTTTTTACTAGTGACTATTTCAGTCGCTGTCTTGGGTCCAACGAATTTTACTACTTTTTGCTAGTGACTGTTTCAGTCGCTATTTTCGGTTCAACTAATTTTACTACTTTTTACTAGTGACTGTTCAGTCGCTATTTTCGGTCCAACTGATTTTATTACTTTTTACTACTGACTGTTTCAGTCGCTATTTTCGGTCCAAATGATTTTACTACTCTTTTCTAGTGACTGTTTCAGTCGCTGTTTTGGGTCCAACGGATTTTACTACTTTTTAGTAGTGACTGTTTCAGTCGCTATTTTCGGTCCAACTGGTTTTACTACTTTTTACTTGTGACTGTTTCAGTCGCTGTTTTGGGTCCAACGGATTTTACTACTTTTTACTAGTGACTGTTTCAGTCGCTGGTTTTGGTTCAACTGATTTTATTACTTTTTACTAGTGACTGTTTTAGTCGCTATTTTCGGTCCAACTGATTTTACTACTTTTTATTAGTGACTGTTTAAGTCGGTATTTTCGTTCCAACTGATTTTACTACTTTTTACTAGTAACTTTTTCAGTCGCTGTTTTGGGTCCAACGGATTTTACTAATTTTGCTAGTGACTGTTTCAGTCGCTATTATCGGTTCAACTGATTTTACTACTTTTTACTAGTGACTGTTTCAGTCGCTATTTTCGGTCCAATTTATTTTACTACTTTTTACTACTTATTGTTTCAGTCGCTATTTTCGGTCCAAATGATTTTACTACTCTTTTCTAGTGACTGTTTCAGTCGCTGTTTTGGGTCCAACGGATTTTACTACTTTTTAGTAGTGACTGTTTCAGTCGCTATTTTCGGTCCAACTGGTTTTACTACTTTTTACTTGTGACTGTTTCAGTCGCTGTTTTGGGTCCAACGGATTTTACTACTTTTTACTAGTGACTGTTTCAGTCACTGGTTTCGGTTCCACTGATTTTATTACTTTTTACTAGTGACTGTTTCAGTCGCTGGTTTCGGTTCAACTGATTTTATTACTTTTTACTAGTGACTGTTTCAGTCGCTATTTTCGGTCCAACTGATTTTACTACTTTTTATTAGTGACCGTTTCAGTCGCTGTTTTCGGTCCAACGGACTTTAATACTTTTTATTAGTGACTGTTTCAGTCGGTATTTTCGGTCCAACTGATTTTACTACTTTTTGCTAGTGACTGTTTCAGTCGCTATTTTCGGTTCAACTGATTTTACTACTTTTTACTACTGTCTGTTTCTGTCGCTATTTTCGGTCCAATTGATTTTACTACTTTTTACAACTGATTGTTTCAGTCGCTGTTTTCGGTTAAACTGATTTTACTACTTTTTACTAGTGACTGTTTCAGTCGCTATTTTCGGTCCAACTGATTTTACTACTTTTTACTAGTGACTGTTTCAGTCGCTGTTTTGGGTCCAACGGATTTTACTACTTTTTACTAGTGACTGTTTCAGTCGCTGGTTTTGGTTCAACTGATTTTATTACTTTTTACTAGTGACTGTTTCAGTCGCTATTTTCGGTCCAACTGATTTTACTACTTTTTATTAGTGACTGTTTCAGTCGGTATTTTCGGTCCAACTGATTTTACTACTTTTTACTAGTGACTGTTTCAGTCGCTGTTTTGGGTCCAACGGATTTTACTACTTTGTGCTAGTGACTGTTTCAGTCGCTATTTTCGGTTCAACTGATTTTACTACTTTTTACTAGTGACTGTTTCAGTCGCTATTTTCGGTCCAACTGATTTTATTACTTTTTACTACTGATTGTTTCAGTCGCTATTTTCGTTCCAACTGATTTTACTACTTTTTTCTAGTGACTGTTTCAGTCGCTGTTTTGTGCCCAACGGATTTTACTACTTTTTACTAGTGACTGTTTCAGTCGCTGGTTTTGGTTCAACTGATTTTATTTCTTTTTACTAGTGGCTGTTTCAGTCGCTATTTTCGGTCCAACTGAATTTACTACTTTTTATTAGTGACTGTTTCAGTCGGTATTTTCGGTCCAACTGATTTTACTACTTCTTACTAGTGACTGTTTCAGTCGCTGTTTTGGGTCCAACGGATTTTACTACTTTTTGCTAGTGACTGTTTCAGTCGCTATTTTCGGTTCAACTGATTTTACTACTTTTTACTAGTGACTGTTTCAGTCGCTATTTTCGGTCCAACTGATTTTATTGCTTTTTACTACTGACTGTTTCAGTCGCTATTTTCGTTCCAGTTTATTTTACTACTTTTTACTACTTATTGTTTCAGTCGCTGTTTTAGGTTAAACTGATTTTACTACTTTTTACTAGTGACTGTTTCAGTCGCTGTTTTGGGTCCAACGGATTTTACTACTTTTTGCTAGTGACTGTTTCAGTCGCTATTTTCGGTTCAACTGATTTTACTACTTTTAACTAGTGACTGTTCAGTCGCTATTTTCGGTCCAATTGATTTTATTACTTTTTACTACTGAATGTTTCAGTCGCTATTTTCGGTCCAACTGATTTTACTACTCTTTTCTAGTGACTGTTTCAGTCGGTATTTTCGGTCCAACTGATTTTACTACTTTTTACTGGTTACTGTTTCAGTCGCTGTTTTGGGTCCAACGGATTTTACTACGTTTTACTAGCGACGGTTTCAGCCGCTATTTTCGGTCCAACTGATTTTACTACTTTTTACTTGTGACTGTTTCAGTCGCTGTTTTGGGTCCAACTGATTTTACTACTTTTTACTAGTGACTGTTTCAGTCGCTATTTTCGGTCCAACTGATTTTACTACTTTTACTAGTGACTGTTTCAGTCGCTCTTTTCGGTTCAACGTATTTTACTACTTTTTATTAGTGACCGTCTCAGTCGCTATTTTCGGTCCAACTGATTTTACTACTTTTTATTAGTGACAGTCTCAGTCGCTGTTTTCGGTCCAACGGATTTTACTACTTTTTATTAGTGACTGTTTCAGTCGGTATTTTCGGTCCAACTGATTTTACTACTTTTTACTTGTGACTGTTTCAGTCGCTGTTTTCGGTTAAACTGATTTTACTACTATTTGCTAGTGACTGTTTGTGTCGCTGGTTTCGGTCCAACTGATTTTAATACTTTTTACTAGCGACCGTTTCAGCCGCTATTTTCGGTCCAACTGATTTTACCACTTTTTACTTGTGACTGTTTCAGTCGCTGTTTTGGGTCCAACGGATTTTACTACTTTTTATTAGTGACTGTTTCAGTCGGTATTTTCGGTTCAACTGATTTTACTACTTTTTACGAGTGACTGTTTCAGTCGCTGTTTTGGGTCCAACTGATTTTACTACTTTTTACTTGTGACTGTTTCAGTCGCTGTTTTCGGTCCAACTGATTTTATTACATTTTACTACTGATTGTTTCAGTCGCTATTTTCGGTCCAACTGATTTTACTACTTTTTTCTAGTGACTGTTTCAGTCGCTGTTTTGGGTCCAACTGATTTTACTACTTTTTACTAGTGACTGTTTCAGTCGCTATTTTCGGCCCAACTGATTTTACTACGTTTTACTGGTGACTGTTTCAGTCGCTATTTTCGGTTCAACTGATTTTACTACTTTTTACTAGTGACTGTTTCAGTCGCTATTTTCGGTCCAACTGATTTTATTACTTTTTACTACTGATTGTTTCAGTCGCTATTTTCGGTCCAACTGATTTTACTACTTTTTTCTAGTGACTGTTTCAGTCGCTGTTTTGGGTTCAACGGATTTTACTACTTTTTACTAGTGACTGTTTCAATCGCTGGTTTTTATTCAACTGATTTTATTACTTTTTACTAGTGACTGTTTCAGTCGCTATTTTCGGTCCAACTAATTTTACTACTTTTTATTAGTGACCGTCTCAGTCGTTGATTTCGGTCCAAGGGATTTTACTACTTTCTATTAGTGACTGTTTCAGTCGGTATTTTCGGTCCAACTGATTTTACTACTTTTTACTAGTGACTGTTCAGTCGCTATTTTCGGCCCAACTGATTTTATTACTTTTTACTACTGACTGTTTCAGTCGCTATTTTCGGTCCAACTGATTTTACTACTCTTTTCTAGTGACTGTTTCAGTCGCTGTTTTGGGTCCAACGGATTTTACTACTTTGTAGTAGTGACTGTTTTTATTATTTATTACTTATTATTTATATTTATTACTTTTTACTACTGACTGTTTCAGTCGCTATTTTCGGTCCAACTGATTTTACTACTCTTTTCTAGTGACTGTTTCAGTCGCTGTTTTGGGTCCAACGGATTTTACTACTTTTTAGTAGTGACTGTTTCAGTCGCTATTTTCGGTCCAACTAATTTTACTACTTTTTACTTGTGACTGTTTCAGTCGCTGTTTTGGGTCCAACGGATTTTACTACTTTTTACTAGTGACTGTTTCAGTCACTGGTTTCGGTTCCACTGATTTTATTACGTTTTACTAGTGACTGTTTTACTTTTTACTAGTGACTGTTTCAGTCGCTATTTTCGGTCCAACTGATTTTACTACTTTTTATTAGTGACCGTTTCAGTCGCTGTTTTCGGTCCAACGGATTTTAATACTTTTTATTAGTGACTGTTTCAGTCGGTATTTTCGGTCCAACTGATTTTACTACTTTTTGCTAGCGACTGTTTCTGTCGCTATTTTCGGTTCAACTGATTTTAATACTTTTTATTAGTGATTGTTTCAGTTGCTGTTTTCGGTTAAACTGATTTTACTACTTTTTACTAGTGACTGTTTCAGTCGCTATTTTCGGTTCAACTGATTTTACTACTTTTTACTAGTGACTGTTTCAGTCGCTATTTTCGGTCCAACTGATTTTATTACTTTTTACTACTGATTGTTTCAGTCGCTATTTTCGGTCCAACTGATTTTACTACTTTTTTCTAGTGACTGTTTCAGTCGCTGTTTTGGGTCCAACGGATTTTACTACTTTTTACTAGTGACTGTTTCAGTCGCTGGTTTTGGTTCAACTGATTTTATTACTTTTTACTAGCGACTGTTTCAGTCGCTATTTTCGGTCCAACTGATTTTACTACTTTTTATTAGTGACTGTTTCAGTCGGTATTTTCGGTCCAACTGATTTTACTACTTTTTACTAGTGACTGTTTCAGTCGCTGTTTTGGGTCCAACGGATTTTACTACCTTTTGCTAGTGACTGTTTCAGTCGCTATTTTCGGTTCAACTGATTTTACTACTTTTTACTAGTGACTGTTTCAGTCGCTATTTTCGGTCCAAATGATTTTACTACTCTTTTCTAGTGACTGTTTCAGTCGCTGTTTTGGGTCCAACGGATTTTACTACTTTTTAGTAGTGACTGTTTAAGTCGGTATTTTCGTTCCAACTGATTTTACTACTTTTTATTAGTGACTGTTTAAGTCGGTATTTTCGTTCCAACTGATTTTACTACTTTTTACTAGTGACTGTTTCAGTCGCTGTTTTGGGTCCAACGGATTTTACTACTTTTGCTAGTGACTGTTTCAGTCGCTATTTTCGGTTCAACTGATTTTACTACTTTTTACTAGTGACTGTTTCAGTCGCTATTTTCGGTCCAATTTATTTTACTACTTTTTACTACTTATTGTTTCAGTCGCTGTTTTCGGTTAAACTGATTTTACTACTTTTTGCTAGTGACTGTTTCAGTCGCTATTTTCGGTCCAACTGATTTTATTACTTTTTACTACTGACTGTTTCAGTCGCTATTTTCGGTCCAACTGATTTTACTACTTTTTACTAGTGACTGTTTCAGTCGCTGTTTTGGGTCCAACGGATTTTACTACTTTTTGCTAGTGACTGTTTCAGTCGCTATTTTCGGTTCAACTGATTTTACTACTTTTTACTAGTGACTGCCTCAGTCGCTATTTTCGGTCCAACTGATTTTATTGCTTTTCATTACTGACTGTTTCAGTCGCTATTTTGGGTCCAATTGATTTTACTACTTCTTGCTAGTGACTGTTTCAGTCGCTATTTTCGGTTCAACTGATTTTACTACTTTTAACTAGTGACTGTTCAGTCGCTATTTTCGGTCCAACTGATTTTATTACTTTTTACTACTGACTGTTTCAGTCGCTATTTTCGGTCCAACTGATTTTACTACTCTTTTCTAGTGACTGTTTCAGTCGGTATTTTCGGTCCAACTGATTTTAATACTTTTTACTAGCGACGGTTTCAGCCGCTATTTTCGGTCCAACTGATTTTACTACTTTTTACTTGTGACTGTTTCAGTCGCTGTTTTGGGTCCAACTAATTTTACTACTTTTTACTAGTGACTGTTTCAATCGCTCTTTTCGGTCCAACGGATATTACTACTTTTTATTAGTGACTGTTTCAGTCGGTATTGTCGGTCCAACTGATTTTACTACTTTTTACTAGTGACTGTTTCAGTCGCTGTCTTGGGTCCAACGAATTTTACTACTTTTTGCTAGTGACTGTTTCAGTCGCTATTTTCGGTTCAACTAATTTTACTACTTTTTACTAGTGACTGTTCAGTCGCTATTTTCGGTCCAACTGATTTTATTACTTTTTACTACTGACTGTTTCAGTCGCTATTTTCGGTCCAAATGATTTTACTACTCTTTTCTAGTGACTGTTTCAGTCGCTGTTTTGGGTCCAACGGATTTTACTACTTTTTAGTAGTGACTGTTTCAGT
Organism: Rhynchophorus ferrugineus; assembly: GCF_030347505.1. Taxonomy (NCBI): domain Eukaryota; kingdom Metazoa; phylum Arthropoda; class Insecta; order Coleoptera; family Curculionidae; genus Rhynchophorus; species Rhynchophorus ferrugineus. The sequence goes on from NW_027472589.1 coordinate 19,993,899, forward strand.
CGCTATTTTCGGTTCAACTAATTTTACTACTTTTTACTAGTGACTGTTCAGTCGCTATTTTCGGTCCAACTGATTTTATTACTTTTTACTACTGACTGTTTCAGTCGCTATTTTCGGTCCAAATGATTTTACTACTCTTTTCTAGTGACTGTTTCAGTCGCTGTTTTGGGTCCAACGGATTTTACTACTTTTTAGTAGTGACTGTTTTAGTCGCTATTTTCGGTCCAACTGATTTTACTACTTTTTATTAGTGACTGTTTAAGTCGGTATTTTCGTTCCAACTGATTTTACTACTTTTTACTAGTAACTTTTTCAGTCGCTGTTTTGGGTCCAACGGATTTTACTAATTTTGCTAGTGACTGTTTCAGTCGCTATTATCGGTTCAACTGATTTTACTACTTTTTACTAGTGACTGTTTCAGTCGCTATTTTCGGTCCAATTTATTTTACTACTTTTTACTACTTATTGTTTCAGTCGCTATTTTCGGTCCAAATGATTTTACTACTCTTTTCTAGTGACTGTTTCAGTCGCTGTTTTGGGTCCAACGGATTTTACTACTTTTTAGTAGTGACTGTTTCAGTCGCTATTTTCGGTCCAACTGGTTTTACTACTTTTTACTTGTGACTGTTTCAGTCGCTGTTTTGGGTCCAACGGATTTTATTACTTTTTACTAGTGACTGTTTCAGTCGCTGGTTTCGGTTCAACTGATTTTATTACTTTTTACTAGTGACTGTTTCAGTCGCTATTTTCGGTCCAACTGATTTTACTACTTTTTATTAGTGACCGTTTCAGTCGCTGTTTTCGGTCCAACGGACTTTAATACTTTTTATTAGTGACTGTTTCAGTCGGTATTTTCGGTCCAACTGATTTTACTACTTTTTGCTAGTGACTGTTTCAGTCGCTATTTTCGGTTCAACTGATTTTACTACTTTTTACTACTGTCTGTTTCTGTCGCTATTTTCGGTCCAATTGATTTTACTACTTTTTACAACTGATTGTTTCAGTCGCTGTTTTCGGTTAAACTGATTTTACTACTTTTTACTAGTGACTGTTTCAGTCGCTATTTTCGGTCCAACTGATTTTACTACTTTTTACTAGTGACTGTTTCAGTCGCTGTTTTGGGTCCAACGGATTTTACTACTTTTTACTAGTGACTGTTTCAGTCGCTGGTTTTGGTTCAACTGATTTTATTACTTTTTACTAGTGACTGTTTCAGTCGCTATTTTCGGTCCAACTGATTTTACTACTTTTTATTAGTGACTGTTTCAGTCGGTATTTTCGGTCCAACTGATTTTACTACTTTTTACTAGTGACTGTTTCAGTCGCTGTTTTGGGTCCAACGGATTTTACTACTTTGTGCTAGTGACTGTTTCAGTCGCTATTTTCGGTTCAACTGATTTTACTACTTTTTACTAGTGACTGTTTCAGTCGCTATTTTCGGTCCAACTGATTTTATTACTTTTTACTACTGATTGTTTCAGTCGCTATTTTCGTTCCAACTGATTTTACTACTTTTTTCTAGTGACTGTTTCAGTCGCTGTTTTGTGTCCAACGGATTTTACTACTTTTTACTAGTGACTGTTTCAGTCGCTGGTTTTGGTTCAACTGATTTTATTACTTTTTACTAGTGGCTGTTTCAGTCGCTATTTTCGGTCCAACTGATTTTACTACTTTTTATTAGTGACTGTTTCAGTCGGTATTTTCGGTCCAACTGATTTTACTACTTCTTACTAGTGACTGTTTCAGTCGCTGTTTTGGGTCCAACGGATTTTACTACTTTTTGCTAGTGACTGTTTCAGTCGCTATTTTCGGTTCAACTGATTTTACTACTTTTTACTAGTGACTGTTTCAGTCGCTATTTTCGGTCCAACTGATTTTATTGCTTTTTACTACTGACTGTTTCAGTCGCTATTTTCGTTCCAGTTTATTTTACTACTTTTTACTACTTATTGTTTCAGTCGCTGTTTTAGGTTAAACTGATTTTACTACTTTTTACTAGTGACTGTTTCAGTCGCTATTTTCGGTCCAACTGATTTTACTACTCTTTTCTAATGACTGTTTCAGTCGCTGTTTTGGGTCCAACTGATTTTACTACTTTTTACTAGTGACTGTTTCAGTCGCTGTTTTGGGTCCAACGGATTTTACTACTTTTTGCTAGTGACTGTTTCAGTCGCTATTTTCGGTTCAACTGATTTTACTACTTTTAACTAGTGACTGTTCAGTCGCTATTTTCGGTCCAATTGATTTTATTACTTTTTACTACTGAATGTTTCAGTCGCTATTTTCGGTCCAACTGATTTTACTACTCTTTTCTAGTGACTGTTTCAGTCGGTATTTTCGGTCCAACTGATTTTACTACTTTTTACTGGTTACTGTTTCAGTCGCTGTTTTGGGTCCAACGGATTTTACTACGTTTTACTAGCGACGGTTTCAGCCGCTATTTTCGGTCCAACTGATTTTACTACTTTTTACTTGTGACTGTTTCAGTCGCTGTTTTGGGTCCAACTGATTTTACTACTTTTTACTAGTGACTGTTTCAGTCGCTATTTTCGGTCCAACTGATTTTACTACTTTTACTAGTGACTGTTTCAGTCGCTCTTTTCGGTTAAACTGATTTTACTACTATTTGCTAGTGACTGTTTGTGTCGCTATTTTCGGTCCAACTGATTTTACTACTTTTACTAGTGACTGTTTCAGTCGCTCTTTTCGGTCCAACTGATTTTACTACTTTTTACTGGTTACTGTTTCAGTCGCTGTTTTGGGTCCAACGGATTTTACTACGTTTTACTAGCGACGGTTTCAGCCGCTATTTTCGGTCCAACTGATTTTACTACTTTTTACTTGTGACTGTTTCAGTCGCTGTTTTGGGTCCAACTGATTTTACTACTTTTTACTAGTGACTGTTTCAGTCGCTATTTTCGGTCCAACTGATTTTACTACTTTTACTAGTGACTGTTTCAGTCGCTCTTTTCGGTTCAACGTATTTTACTACTTTTTATTAGTGACCGTCTCAGTCGCTATTTTCGGTCCAACTGATTTTACTACTTTTTATTAGTGACAGTCTCAGTCGCTGTTTTCGGTCCAACTGATTTTAATACTTTTTACTAGCGACCGTTTCAGCCGCTATTTTCGGTCCAACTGATTTTACCACTTTTTACTTGTGACTGTTTCAGTCGCTGTTTTGGGTCCAACGGATTTTACTACTTTTTATTAGTGACTGTTTCAGTCGGTATTTTCGGTTCAACTGATTTTACTACTTTTTATTAGTGACTGTTTAAGTCGGTATTTTCGTTCCAACTGATTTTACTACTTTTTACTAGTGACTGTTTCAGTCGCTGTTTTGGGTCCAACGGATTTTACTACTTTTGCTAGTGACTGTTTCAGTCGCTATTTTCGGTTCAACTGATTTTACTACTTTTTACTAGTGACTGTTTCAGTCGCTATTTTCGGTCCAATTTATTTTACTACTTTTTACTACTTATTGTTTCAGTCGCTGTTTTCGGTTAAACTGATTTTACTACTTTTTGCTAGTGACTGTTTCAGTCGCTATTTTCGGTCCAACTGATTTTATTACTTTTTACTACTGACTGTTTCAGTCGCTATTTTCGGTCCAACTGATTTTACTACTTTTTACTAGTGACTGTTTCAGTCGCTGTTTTGGGTCCAACGGATTTTACTACTTTTTGCTAGTGACTGTTTCAGTCGCTATTTTCGGTTCAACTGATTTTACTACTTTTTACTAGTGACTGCCTCAGTCGCTATTTTCGGTCCAACTGATTTTATTGCTTTTCATTACTGACTGTTTCAGTCGCTATTTTGGGTCCAATTGATTTTACTACTTCTTGCTAGTGACTGTTTCAGTCGCTATTTTCGGTTCAACTGATTTTATTGCTTTTTACTACTGACTGTTTCAGTCGCTATTTTCGGTCCAACTGATTTTACTACTCTTTTCTAGTGACTGTTTCAGTCGGTATTTTCGGTCCAACTGATTTTAATACTTTTTACTAGCGACGGTTTCAGCCGCTATTTTCGGTCCAACTGATTTTACTACTTTTTACTTGTGACTGTTTCAGTCGCTGTTTTGGGTCCAACTAATTTTACTACTTTTTACTAGTGACTGTTTCAATCGCTCTTTTCGGTCCAACGGATATTACTACTTTTTATTAGTGACTGTTTCAGTCGGTATTGTCGGTCCAACTGATTTTACTACTTTTTACTAGTGACTGTTTCAGTCGCTGTCTTGGGTCCAACGAATTTTACTACTTTTTGCTAGTGACTGTTTCAGTCGCTATTTTCGGTTCAACTAATTTTACTACTTTTTACTAGTGACTGTTCAGTCGCTATTTTCGGTCCAACTGATTTTATTACTTTTTACTACTGACTGTTTCAGTCGCTATTTTCGGTCCAAATGATTTTACTACTCTTTTCTAGTGACTGTTTCAGTCGCTGTTTTGGGTCCAACGGATTTTACTACTTTTTAGTAGTGACTGTTTCAGTCGCTATTTTCGGTTCAACTAATTTTACTACTTTTTACTAGTGACTGTTCAGTCGCTATTTTCGGTCCAACTGATTTTATTACTTTTTACTACTGACTGTTTCAGTCGCTATTTTCGGTCCAAATGATTTTACTACTCTTTTCTAGTGACTGTTTCAGTCGCTGTTTTGGGTCTAACGGATTTTACTACTTTTTAGTAGTGACTGTTTTAGTCGCTATTTTCGGTCCAACTGATTTTACTACTTTTTATTAGTGACTGTTTAAGTCGGTATTTTCGTTCCAACTGGTTTTACTACTTTTTACTAGTAACTTTTTCAGTCGCTGTTTTGGGTCCAACGGATTTTACTAATTTTGCTAGTGACTGTTTCAGTCGCTATTATCGGTTCAACTGATTTTACTACTTTTTACTAGTGACTGTTTCAGTCGCTATTTTCGGTCCAATTTATTTTACTACTTTTTACTACTTATTGTTTCAGTCGCTATTTTCGGTCCAAATGATTTTACTACTCTTTTCTAGTGACTGTTTCAGTCGCTGTTTTGGGTCCAACGGATTTTACTACTTTTTAGTAGTGACTGTTTCAGTCGCTATTTTCGGTCCAACTGGTTTTACTACTTTTTACTTGTGACTGTTTCAGTCGCTGTTTTGGGTCCAACGGATTTTACTACTTTTTACTAGTGACTGTTTCAGTCACTGGTTTCGGTTCCACTGATTTTATTACTTTTTACTAGTGACTGTTTCAGTCGCTGGTTTCGGTTCAACTGATTTTATTACTTTTTACTAGTGACTGTTTCAGTCGCTATTTTCGGTCCAACTGATTTTACTACTTTTTATTAGTGACCGTTTCAGTCGCTGTTTTCGGTCCAACGGACTTTAATACTTTTTATTAGTGACTGTTTCAGTCGGTATTTTCGGTCCAACTGATTTTACTACTTTTTGCTAGTGACTGTTTCAGTCGCTATTTTCGGTTCAACTGATTTTACTACTTTTTACTACTGTCTGTTTCTGTCGCTATTTTCGGTCCAATTGATTTTACTACTTTTTACAACTGATTGTTTCAGTCGCTGTTTTCGGTTAAACTGATTTTACTACTTTTTACTAGTGACTGTTTCAGTCGCTATTTTCGGTCCAACTGATTTTACTACTTTTTACTAGTGACTGTTTCAGTCGCTGTTTTGGGTCCAACGGATTTTACTACTTTTTACTAGTGACTGTTTCAGTCGCTGGTTTTGGTTCAACTGATTTTATTACTTTTTACTAGTGACTGTTTCAGTCGCTATTTTCGGTCCAACTGATTTTACTACTTTTTATTAGTGACTGTTTCAGTCGGTATTTTCGGTCCAACTGATTTTACTACTTTTTACTAGTGACTGTTTCAGTCGCTGTTTTGGGTCCAACGGATTTTACTACTTTGTGCTAGTGACTGTTTCAGTCGCTATTTTCGGTTCAACTGATTTTACTACTTTTTACTAGTGACTGTTTCAGTCGCTATTTTCGGTCCAACTGATTTTATTACTTTTTACTACTGATTGTTTCAGTCGCTATTTTCGTTCCAACTGATTTTACTACTTTTTTCTAGTGACTGTTTCAGTCGCTGTTTTGTGTCCAACGGATTTTACTACTTTTTACTAGTGACTGTTTCAGTCGCTGGTTTTGGTTCAACTGATTTTATTACTTTTTACTAGTGGCTGTTTCAGTCGCTATTTTCGGTCCAACTGATTTTACTACTTTTTATTAGTGACTGTTTCAGTCGGTATTTTCGGTCCAACTGATTTTACTACTTCTTACTAGTGACTGTTTCAGTCGCTGTTTTGGGTCCAACGGATTTTACTACTTTTTGCTAGTGACTGTTTCAGTCGCTATTTTCGGTTCAACTGATTTTACTACTTTTTACTAGTGACTGTTTCAGTCGCTATTTTCGGTCCAACTGATTTTATTGCTTTTTACTACTGACTGTTTCAGTCGCTATTTTCGTTCCAGTTTATTTTACTACTTTTTACTACTTATTGTTTCAGTCGCTGTTTTAGGTTAAACTGATTTTACTACTTTTTACTAGTGACTGTTTCAGTCGCTATTTTCGGTCCAACTGATTTTACTACTCTTTTCTAATGACTGTTTCAGTCGCTGTTTTGGGTCCAACTGATTTTACTACTTTTTACTAGTGACTGTTTCAGTCGCTGTTTTGGGTCCAACGGATTTTACTACTTTTTGCTAGTGACTGTTTCAGTCGCTATTGTTCAACTGATTTTACTACTTTTAACTAGTGACTGTTCAGTCGCTATTTTCGGTCCAATTGATTTTATTACTTTTTACTACTGAATGTTTCAGTCGCTATTTTCGGTCCAACTGATTTTACTACTCTTTTCTAGTGACTGTTTCAGTCGGTATTTTCGGTCCAACTGATTTTACTACTTTTTACTGGTTACTGTTTCAGTCGCTGTTTTGGGTCCAACGGATTTTACTACGTTTTACTAGCGACGGTTTCAGCCGCTATTTTCGGTCCAACTGATTTTACTACTTTTTACTTGTGACTGTTTCAGTCGCTGTTTTGGGTCCAACTGATTTTACTACTTTTTACTAGTGACTGTTTCAGTCGCTATTTTCGGTCCAACTGATTTTACTACTTTTACTAGTGACTGTTTCAGTCGCTCTTTTCGGTTCAACGTATTTTACTACTTTTTATTAGTGACCGTCTCAGTCGCTATTTTCGGTCCAACTGATTTTACTACTTTTTATTAGTGACAGTCTCAGTCGCTGTTTTCGGGCCAACGGATTTTACTACTTTTTATTAGTGACTGTTTCAGTCGGTATTTTCGGTCCAACTGATTTTACTACTTTTTACTTGTGACTGTTTCAGTCGCTGTTTTCGGTTAAACTGATTTTACTACTATTTGCTAGTGACTGTTTGTGTCGCTATTTTCGGTCCAACTGATTTTACTACTTTTACTAGTGACTGTTTCAGTCGCTCTTTTCGGTCCAACTGATTTTACTACTTTTTACTGGTTACTGTTTCAGTCGCTGTTTTGGGTCCAACGGATTTTACTACGTTTTACTAGCGACGGTTTCAGCCGCTATTTTCGGTCCAACTGATTTTACTACTTTTTACTTGTGACTGTTTCAGTCGCTGTTTTGGGTCCAACTGATTTTACTACTTTTTACTAGTGACTGTTTCAGTCGCTATTTTCGGTCCAACTGATTTTACTACTTTTACTAGTGACTGTTTCAGTCGCTCTTTTCGGTTCAACGTATTTTACTACTTTTTATTAGTGACCGTCTCAGTCGCTATTTTCGGTCCAACTGATTTTACTACTTTTTATTAGTGACAGTCTCAGTCGCTGTTTTCGGTCCAACTGATTTTAATACTTTTTACTAGCGACCGTTTCAGCCGCTATTTTCGGTCCAACTGATTTTACCACTTTTTACTTGTGACTGTTTCAGTCGCTGTTTTGGGTCCAACGGATTTTACTACTTTTTATTAGTGACTGTTTCAGTCGGTATTTTCGGTTCAACTGATTTTACTACTTTTTACTAGTGACTGTTTCAGTCGCTGTTTTGGGTCCAACTGATTTTACTACTTTTTACTTGTGAGTGTTTCAGTCGCTGTTTTCGGTCCAACTGATTTTATTACTTTTTACTACTGATTGTTTCAGTCGCTATTTTCGGTCCAACTGATTTTACTACTTTTTTCTAGTGACTGTTTCAGTCGCTGTTTTGGGTCCAACTGATTTTACTACTTTTTACTAGTGAATGTTTCAGTCGCTATTTTCGGCCCAACTGATTTTACTACGTTTTACTGGTGACTGTTTCAGTCGCTGTTTTGGGTCCAACGGATTTTACTACTTTTTATTAGTGACTGTTTCAGTCGGTATTTTCGGTTCAACTGATTTTACTACTTTTTTCTAGTGACTGTTTCAGTCGCTGGTTTCGGTCCAACTGATTATACTAGTTTTTACTAGTGACTGTTTCAGTCGCTGTTTTCGGTCCAACGGATTTTACTACTTTTTACTAGTTACTGTTTCAGTCGCTATTTTCGGTCCAACTGATTTTACTACATTTTATTTGTGACTGTTTCAGTCGCTGTTTTGGGTCCAACGGATTTTACTACTTTTTACTAGTTACTGTTTCAGTCGCTATTTTCGGCCCAACTGATTTTACTACTTTTTACTAGTGACTGTTTCAATCGCTCTTTTCGGCCCAACGGATTTTATTACTTTTTGCTAGTGACTGTTTCAGTCGCTATTTTCGGTTCAACTGATTTTACTACTTTTTACTAGTGACTGTTCAGTCGCTATTTTCGGTCCAACTGATTTTATTACTTTTTACTACTGACTGTTTCAGTCGCTATTTTCGGTCCCACTGATTTTACTACTCTTTTCTAGTGACTGTTTCAGTCGCTGTTTTCGGCCCAACTGATTATACTACGTTTTACTGGTGACTGTTTCAGTCGCTATTTTCGGTTCAACTGATTTTACTACTTTTTACTAGTGACTGTTTCAGTCGCTATTTTCGGTCCAACTGATTTTACTACTCTTTTCTAGTGACTGTTTCAGTCGGTATTTTCGGTCCAACTGATTTTACTACTTTTTACTAGTGACTATTTCAGTCGCTGTTTTGGGTCCAACGGATTTTACTACGTTTTACTAGCGACGGTTTCAGCCGCTATTTTCGGTCCAACTGATTTTACTTCTTTTTACTTGTGACTGTTTCAGTCGCTGTTTTGGGTCCAACTGTTTTTACTACTTTTTACTAGTGACTGTTTCAATCGCTCTCTTCGGTCCAACGGATTTTACTACTTTTTATTAGTGACCGCCTCAGTCGCTGTTTTCGGTCCAACGGATTTTACTACTTTTTATTAGTGAGTTTCAGTCGGTATTGTCGGTCCAACTGATTTTACTACTTTTTACTAGTGACTGTTTCAGTCGCTGTTTTGGGTCCAACGGATTTTACTACTTTTTGCTAGTGACTGTTTCAGTCGCTATTTTCGAATCAACTGATTTTACTACTTTTTACTACTGACTGTTTCAGTCGCTATTTTGGGTATAACTGATTTTACTACTCTTTTCTAGTGACTGTTTCAGTCGCTGTTTTCGGCCCAACTGATTTTACTACGTTTTACTTTTGACTGTTTCAGTCGCTATTTTCGGTTCAACTGATTTTACTACTTTTTACTAGTGACTGTTTCAGTCGCTATTTTCGGTCCAACTGATTTTATTACTTTTTACTACTGATTGTTTCAGTCGCTATTTTCGGTCCAACTGATTTTACTACTTTTTTCTAGTGACTGTTTCAGTCGCTGTTTTGGGTCCAACGGATTTTACTACTTTTTACTAGTGACTGTTTCAGTCGCTGGTTTTGGTTCAACTGATTTTATTACTTTTTACTAGTGACTGTTTTAGTCGCTATTTTCGGTCCAACTGATTTTACTACTTTTTATTAGTGACTGTTTAAGTCGGTATTTTCGGTCCAACTGATTTTACTACTTTTTACTAGTGACTGTTTCAGTCGCTGTTTTGGGTCCAACGGATTTTACTACTTTTGCTAGTGACTGTTTCAGTCGCTATTTTCGGTTCAACTGATTTTACTACTTTTTACTACTTATTGTTTCAGTCGCTGTTTTCGGTAAAACTGATTTTACTACTTTTTGCTACTGATTGTTTCAGTCGCTATTTTCGGTCCAACTGATTTTACTACTTTTTTCTAGTGACTGTTTCAGTCGCTGTTTTGGGTCCAACTGATTTTACTACGTTTTACTGGTGACTGTTTCAGTCGCTGTTTTGGGTCCAACGGATTTTACTACTTTTTATTAGTGACTGTTTCAGTCGCTGTTTTCGGTCCAACGGATTTTACTACTTTTTACTAGTTACTGTTTCAGTCGCTATTTTCGGTCCAACTGATTTTACTACTTTTTACTAGTGACTGTTTCAATCGCTCTTTTCGGTCCAACGGATTTTACTACTTTTTATTAGTGACAGTCTCAGTCGCTGTTTTCGGTCCAACGGATTTTACTACTTTTTATTAGTGTCTGTTTCAGTCGGTATTTTCGGTCCAACTGATTTTACTACTTTTTACTTGTGACTGTTTCAGTCGCTGTTTTCGGTTAAACTGATTTTACTACTATTTGCTAGTGACTATTTGAGTCGCTGGTTTCGGTCCAACTGATTTTAATACTTTTTACTAGCGACCGTTTCAGCCGCTATTTTCGGTCCAACTGATTTTACCACTTTTTACTTGTGACTGTTTCAGTCGCTGTTTTGGGTCCAACGGATTTTACTACTTTTTACTAGTGACTGTTTCAATCGCTCTTTTCGGTCCAGCGGATTTTACTACTTTTTATTAGTGACCGTCTCAGTCGCTGTTTTCGGTCCAACGGATTTTACTACTTTTTATTAGTGACTGTTTCAGTCGGTATTTTCGGTCCAACTGATTTTACTACTTTTTGCTAGTGACTGTTTCAGTCGCGATTTTCGGTCCAACTGATTTTACTACTTTTTGCTAGTGACTGTTTCAGTCGCTATTTTCGGTCCAACTGATTTTACTACTTTTTACTAGTGACTGTTTCAGTCGCTATTTTCGGTCCAACTGACTTTATTACTTTTTACTACTGATGGTTTCAGTCGCTATTTTCGGTCCAACTGATTTTACTACTTTTTTCTAGTGACTGTTTCAGTCGCTGTTTTGGGTCCAACGGATTTTACTACTTTTTACTAGTGACTGTTTCAGTCTCTATTTTCGGTCCAACTGATTTTACTACGTTTTACTGGTGACTGTTTCAGTCGCTGTTTTGGGTCCAACGGATTTTACTACTTTTTACTAGTGACTGTTTCAGTCGCTGTTTTCGGTCCAACGGATTTTACTAATTTTTACTAGTTACTGTTTCAGTCGCTATTTTCGGTCCAACTGATTTTACTACTTTTTACTAGTGACTGTTTCAATCGCTCTTTTCGGTCCAACGGATTTTACTACCTTTTATTAGTAACCGTCTCAGTCGCTGTTTTCGGTCCAACGGATTTTACTACTTTTTATTAGTGACTGTTTCAGTCGGTATTTTCGGTCCAACTGATTTTACTACTTTTTACTAGTGACCGTTTCAGTTGCTGTTTTGGGTCCAACGGATTTTATTACTTTTTGCTAGTGACTGTTTCAGTCGCTATTTTCGGTTCAACTGATTTTACTACTTTTTACTAGTGACTGTTTAAGTCGCTATTTTCAGTCCAACTGATTTTATTGCTTTTTACTACTGACTGTTTCAGTCGCTATTTTCGGTCCAATTGATTTTACTACTTTTTACTACTTATTGTTTCAGTCGCTGTTTCCGGTTAAACTGATTTTACTACTTTTTACTAGTGACTGTTTCAGTCGCTATTTTCGGTCCAACTGATTTTATTACTTTTTACTACTGACTGTTTCAGTCGCTATTTTCGGTACAACTGATTTTACTACTCTTTTCTAGTGACTGTTTCAGTCGCTGTTTTGGGTCCAACGGATTTTACTGCTTTTTACTAGCGACTGTTTCAGTCGGTATTTTCGGTCCAACTGATTTTACTATTTTTTATTAGTGACCGTCTCAGTCGCTGTTTTCGGTCCAACGGATTTTACTACTTTTTATTAGTGACTGTTTCAGTCGGTATTTTCGGTCCAACTGATTTTACTACTTTTTACTAGTGACTGTTTCAGTCGCTGTTTTGGGTCCAACGGATTTTACTACTTTTTGCTAGTGACTGTTTCAGTCGCTATTTTCGGTTCAACTGATTTTACTACTTTTTACTAGTGACTGTTTCAGTCGCTATTTTCGGTCCAACTGATTTTATTGCTTTTTATTACTGACTGTTTCAATCGCTATTTTGGGTCCAATTGATTTTACTACTTCTTGCTAGTGACTGTTTCAGTCGCTATTTTCGGTTCAACTGATTTTACTACTTTTAACTAGTGACTGTTCAGTCGCTATTTTCGGTCCAACTGATTTTATTACTTTTTACTACTGACTGTTTCAGTCGCTATTTTCGGTCCAACTGATTTTACTACTTTTTACTAGTGACTGTTTCAGTCGCTGTTTTGGGTCCAACGGATTTTACTACGTTTTACTAGCGACGGTTTCAGCCGCTATTTTCGGTCCAACTGATTTTACTACTTTTTACTTGTGACTGTTTCAGTCGTTGTTTTGGGTCCAACTGATTTTACTACTTTTACTAGTGACTGATTCAATCGCTATTTTCGGTTCAACGGATTTTACTACTTTTTATTAGTGACCGTCTCAGTCGCTGTTTTCGGTCCAACGGATTTTACTACTTTTTTTTAGTGACTGTTTCAGTCGGTATTGTCGGTCCAACTGATTTTACTACTTTTTACTAATGACTGTTTCAGTCGCTGTTTTGGGTCCAACGGATTTTATTACTTTTTGCTAGTGACTGTTTCAGTCGCTATTTTCGGTTCAACTGATTTTACTACTTTTTACTAGTGACTGTTCAGTCGCTATTTTCGGTCCAACTGATTTTATTACTTTTTACTACTGACTGTTTCAGTCGCTATTTTCGGTCCAACTGATTTTACTACTCTTTTCTAGTGACTGTTTCAGTCGCTGTTTTCGGCCCAACTGATTATACTACGTTTTACTGGTGACTGTTTCAGTCGCTATTTTCGGTTCAACTGATTTTACTACTTTTTACTAGTGACTGTTTCAGTCGCTATTTTCGGTCCAACTGATTTTACTACTCTTTTCTAGTGACTGTTTCAGTCGGTATTTTCGGTCCAACTGATTTTACTACTTTTTACTAGTGACTGTTTCAGTCGCTGTTTTGGGTCCAACGGATTTTACTACGTTTTACTAGCGACGGTTTCAGCCGCTATTTTCGGTCCAACTGATTTTACTACTTTTTACTTGTGACTGTTTCAGTCGCTGTTTTGGGTCCAACTGTTTTTACTACTTTTTACTAGTGACTGTTTCAATCGCTCTCTTCGGTCCAACGGATTTTACTACTTTTATTAGTGACCGCCTCAGTCGCTGTTTTCGGTCCAACGGATTTTACTACTTTTTATTAGTGAGTTTCAGTCGGTATTGTCGGTCCAACTGATTTTACTACTTTTTACTAGTGACTGTTTCAGTCGCTGTTTTGGGTCCAACGGATTTTACTACTTTTTGCTAGTGACTGTTTCAGTCGCTATTTTCGAATCAACTGATTTTACTACTTTTTACTACTGACTGTTTCAGTCGCTATTTTGGGTATAACTGATTTTACTACTCTTTTCTAGTGACTGTTTCAGTCGCTGTTTTCGGCCCAACTGATTTTACTACGTTTTACTTTTGACTGTTTCAGTCGCTATTTTCGGTTCAACTGATTTTACTACTTTTTACTAGTGACTGTTTCAGTCGCTATTTTCGGTCCAACTGATTTTATTACTTTTTACTACTGATTGTTTCAGTCGCTATTTTCGGTCCAACTGATTTTACTACTTTTTTCTAGTGACTGTTTCAGTCGCTGTTTTGGGTCCAACGGATTTTACTACTTTTTACTAGTGACTGTTTCAGTCGCTGGTTTTGGTTCAACTGATTTTATTACTTTTTACTAGTGACTGTTTTAGTCGCTATTTTCGGTCCAACTGATTTTACTACTTTTTATTAGTGACTGTTTAAGTCGGTATTTTCGGTCCAACTGATTTTACTACTTTTTACTAGTGACTGTTTCAGTCGCTGTTTTGGGTCCAACGGATTTTACTACTTTTGCTAGTGACTGTTTCAGTCGCTATTTTCGGTTCAACTGATTTTACTACTTTTTACTACTTATTGTTTCAGTCGCTGTTTTCGGTAAAACTGATTTTACTACTTTTTGCTAGTGACTGTTTCAGTCGCTATTTTCGGTCCAACTGATTTTATTACTTTTTACTACTGACTGTTTCAGTCGCTATTTTCGGTCCAACTGATTTTACTACTCTTTTCTAGTGACTGTTTCAGTCGCTGTTTTGGATCCAACTGATTTTACTACTTTTTACTAGTGACTGTTTCAGTCGCTGTTTTGGGTCCAACGGATTTTACTACTTTTTGCTAGTGACTGTTTCAGTCGCTATTTTCGGTTCAACTGATTTTACTACTTTTTACTAGTGACTGCTTCAGTCGCTATTTTCGTTCCAACTGATTTTATTGCTTTTCATTACTGACTGTTTCAGTCGCTATTTTGGGTCCAATTGATTTTACTACTTCTTGCTAGTGACTGTTTCAGTCGCTATTTTCGGTTCAACTGATTTTACTACTTTTAACTAGTGACTGTTCAGTCGCTATTTTCGGTCCAACTGATTTTACTACTTTTTACTTGTGACTGTTTCAGTCGCTGTTTTGGGTCCAACTGATTTTACTACTTTTTACTAGTGACTGTTTCAATCGCTATTTTCGGTCCAACGGATTTTACTACTTTTTATTAGTGACTGTTTCAGTCGGTATTGTCGGTCCAACTGATTTTACTACTTTTTACTAGTGACTGTTTCAGTCGCTGTTTTGGGTCCAACGGATTTTACTACTTTTTGCTAGTGACTGTTTCAGTCGCTATTTTCGGTTCAACTGATTTTACTACTTTTTACTAGTGACTGTTCAGTCGCTATTTTCGGTCCAACTGATTTTATTACTTTTTACTACTGACTGTTTCAGTCGCTATTTTCGGTCCAAATGATTTTACTACTCTTTTCTAGTGACTGTTTCAGTCGCTGTTTTGGGTCCAACGGATTTTACTACTTTTTACTAGTGACTGTTTCAGTCACTGGTTTCGGTCCAACTGGTTTTACTACTTTTTACTTGTGACTGTTTCAGTCGCTGTTTTGGGTCCAACGGATTTTACTACTTTTTACTAGTGACTGTTTCAGTCACTGGTTTCGGTTCCACTGATTTTATTACTTTTTACTAGTGACTGTTTCAGTCGCTGGTATCGGTTCAACTGATTTTATTACTTTTTACTAGTGACTGTTTCAGTCGCTATTTTCGGTCCAACTGATTTTACTACTTTTTATTAGTGACCGTTTCAGTCGCTGATTTCGGTCCAACGGATTTTAATACTTTTTATTAGTGACTGTTTCAGTCGGTATTTTCGGTCCAACTGATTTTACTACTTTTTGCTAGTGACTGTTTCAGTCGCTATTTTCGGTTCAACTGATTTTACTACTTTTTACTACTGTCTGTTTCTGTCGCTATTTTCGGTCCAATTGATTTTACTACTTTTTACTACTGATTGTTTCAGTCGCTGTTTTCGGTTAAACTGATTTTACTACTTTTTACTAGTGACTGTTTCAGTCGCTATTTTCGGTTCAACTGATTTTACTACTTTTTACTAGTGACTGTTTCAGTCGCTGTTTTGGGTCCAACGGATTTTTCTACTTTTTACTAATGACTGTTTCAGTCGCTGGTTTTGGTTCAACTGATTTTATTACTTTTTACTAGTGACTGTTTCAGTCGCTATTTTCGGTCCAACTGATTTTACTACTTTTTATTAGTGACTGTTTCAGTCGGTATTTTCGGTCCAACTGATTTTACTACTTTTTACTAGTGACTGTTTCAGTCGCTGTTTTGGGTCCAACGGATTTTACTACTTTTTGCTAGTGACTGTTTCAGTCGCTATTTTCGGTTCAACTGATTTTACTACTTTTTAATAGTGACTGTTTCAGTCGCTATTTTCGGTCCAACTGATTTTATTACTTTTTACTACTGATTGTTTCAGTCGCTATTTTCGGTCCAACTGATTTTACTACTTTTTTATAGTGACTGTTTCAGTCGCTGTTTTGGGTCCAACGGATTTTACTACTTTTTACTAGTGACTGTTTCAGTCGCTATTTTCGGTTCAACTGATTTTACTACTTTTTACTAGTGACTGTTTCAGTCGCTGTTTTGGGTCCAACGGATTTTTCTACTTTTTACTAGTGACTGTTTCAGTCGCTGGTTTTGGTTCAACTGATTTTATTACTTTTTACTAGTGACTGTTTCAGTCGCTATTTTCGGTCCAACTGATTTTACTACTTTTTACTAGTGACTGTTTCAGTCGCTATTTTCGGTTCAACTGATTTTACTACTTTTTACTAGTGACTGTTTCAGTCGCTATTTTCGGTCCAACTGATTTTATTACTTTTTACTACTGATTGTTTCAGTCGCTATTTTCGGTCCAACTGATTTTACTACTTTTTTCTAGTGACTGTTTCAGTCGCTATTTTCGGTCCAACTGATTTTACTACTTTTTATTAGTGACTGTTTCAGTCGGTATTTTCGGTCCAACTGATTTTACTACTTTTTACTAGTGACTGTTTCAGTCGCTGTTTTGGGTCCAACGGATTTTACTACTTTTTGCTAGTGACCGTTTCAGTCGCTATTTTCGGTTCAACTGATTTTACTACTTTTTACTAGTGACTGTTTCAGTCGCTATTTTCGGTCCAACTGATTTTATTGCCTTTTACTACTGACTGTTTCAGTCGCTATTTTCGTTCCAGTTTATTTTACTACTTTTTACTACTTATTGTTTCAGTCGCTGTTTTAGGTTAAACTGATTTTACTACTTTTTACTAGTGACTGTTTCAGTCGCTATTTTCGGTCCAACTGATTTTATTACTTTTTACTACTGACTGTTTCAGTCGCTATTTTCGGTCCAACTGATTTTACTGCTCTTTTCTAATGACTGTTTCAGTCGCTGTTTTGGGTCCAACTGATTTTACTACTTTTTACTAGTGACTGTTTCAGTCGCTGTTTTGGGTCCAACGGATTTTACTACTTTTTGCTAGTGACTGTTTCAGTCGCTATTTTCGGTCCAACTGATTTTATTGCTTCTTATTACTGACTGTTTCAGTCGCTATTTTCGGTTCAACTGATTTTACTACTCTTTTCTAGTGACTGTTTCAGTCGCTATTTTCGGTTCAACTGATTTTACTACTTTTTACTAGTGACTGTTTCAGTCGCTATTTTCGGTCCAACTGATTTTATTGCTTCTTATTACTGACTGTTTCAGTCGCTATTTTCGGTCCAACTGATTTTACTACTTTTTACTAGTGACTGTTTCAGTCGCTGTTTTGGGTCCAACGGATTTTACTACTTTTTGCTAGTGACTGTTTCAGTCGCTATTTTCGGTTCAACTGATTTTACTACTTTTAACTAGTGACTGTTCAGTCGCTATTTTCGGTCCAACTGATTTTATTACTTTTTACTACTGACTGTTTCAGTCGCTATTTTCGGTCCAACTGATTTTACTACTCTTTTCTAGTGACTGTTTCAGTCGGTATTTTCGGTCCAACTGATTTTACTACTTTTTACTGTTTACTGTTTCAGTCGCTGTTTTGGGTCCAACGGATTTTACTACGTTTTACTAGCGACGGTTTCAGCCGCTATTTTCGGTCCAACTGATTTTACTACTTTTTACTTGTGACTGTTTCAGTCGCTGTTTTGGGTCCAAATGATTTTACTACTTTTTACTAGTGACTGTTTCAATCGCTCTTTTCGGTCCAACGGATTTTACTACTTTTTATTAGTGACTGTTTCAGTCGGTATTGTCGGTCCAACTGATTTTACTACTTTTTACTAGTGACTGTTTCAGTCGCTGTTTTGGGTCCAACGGATTTTACTACTTTTTGCTAGTGACTGTTTCAGTCGCTATTTTCGTTTCAACTGATTTTACTACTTTTTACTAGTGACTGTTTCAATCGCTCTTTTCGGTCCAACGGATTTTACAACTTTTTATTAGTAACCGTCTCAGTCGCTGACTTCGGTCCAACGGATTTTACTACTTTTTATTAGTGACTGTTTCAGTCGGTATTTTCGGTCCAACTGATTTTACTACTTTTTACTAGTGACTGTTTCAGTCGCTGTTTTGGGTCCAACGGATTTTACTACTTTTTACTAGTTACTGTTTCAGTCGCTATTTTCGGTTCAACTGATTTTACTACTTTTTACTAGTGACTGTTTCAATCACTCTTTTCGGTCCAACGGATTTTACTACTTTTTATTAGTAACCGTCTCAGTCGCTGATTTCGGTCCAACGGATTTTACTACTTTTTATTAGTGACTGTTTCAGTCGGTATTTTCGGTCCAACTGATTTTACTACTTTTTACTAGTGACTGTTTCAGTCGCTGTTTTGGGTCCAACGGATTTTACTACTTTTTACTAGTTACTGTTTCAGTCGGTATTTTCGGTCCAACTGATTTTACTACTTTTTACTAGTGACTGTTTCAATCGCTCTTTTCGGTCCAACGGATTTTACTACTTTTTATTAGTAACCGCCTCAGTCGCTGTTTTCGGTCCAACGGATTTTACTACTTTTTATTAGTAACCGCCTCAGTCGCTGTTTTCGGTCCAACGGATTTTACTACTTTTTATTAGTGACTGTTTCAGTCGGTATTTTCGGTCCAACTGATTTTACTACTTTTTACTAGTGACTGTTTCAGTCGCTCTTTTGGGTCCAACTGATTTTACTACTTTTTACTTGTGACTGTTTCAGTCGCTGTTTTCGGTCCAACTGATTTTATTACTTTTTACTTCTGATTGTTTCAGTCGCTATTTTCGGTCCAAGTGATTTTACTACTTTTTTCTAGTGACTGTTTCAGTCGCTGTTTTGGGTCCAACTGATTTTACTACTTTTTACTAGTGACTGTTTCAGTCGCTATTTTCGGTTCAACTGATTTTACTACTTTTTACTAGTGACTGTTTCAGTCGCTATTTTCGGTCCAACTGATTTTATTACTTTTTACTACTGTTCGGTTCAACTGATTTTACTACGTTTTTCTAGTCACTGTTTCAGTCGCTGTTTTGGGTCCAACTGATTTTACTACTTTTTACTAGTGAATGTTTCAGTCGCTATTTTGGGTCCAACGGATTTTACTACTTTTTGCTAGTGACTGTTTCAGTCACTATTTTCGGTTCAACTGATTTTACTACTTTTTACTAGTGACTGTTTCAGTCGCTATTTTCGGTCCAACTGATTTTATTGCTTTTTACTACTGACTGTTTCAGTCGCTATTTTCGGTCCAATTTATTTTACTACTTTTTACTACTTATTGTTTCAGTCGCTGTTTTCGGTTAAACTGATTTTACTACCTTTTGCTAGTGACTGTTTCAGTCGCTATTTTCGGTCCAACTGAATTTATTACTTTTTACTACTGACTGTTTCAGTCGCTATTTTCGGTTCAACTGATTTTACTACTCTTTTCTAGTGACTGTTTCAGTCGCTGTTTTGGGTCCAACTGATTTTACTACTTTTTACTAGTGACTGTTTCAGTCGCTGTTTTGGGTCCAACGGATTTTACTACTTTTTGCTAGTGACTGTTTCAGTCGCTATTTTCGGTTCAACTGATTTTACTACTTTTTACTAGTGACTGTTTCATTCGCTATTTTCGGTCCAACTGATTTTATTGCTTTTTATTTCTGACTGTTTCAGTCGCTATTTTCGGTTCAACTGATTTTACTACTTTTATCTAGTGACTGTTCAGTCGCTATTTTCGGTCCAACTGATTTTATTACTTTTTACTACTGACTGTTTCAGTCGCTATTTTCGGTCCAACTGATTTTACTACTCTTTTCTAGTGACTGTTTCAGTCGCTGTTTTGGGTCCAACTGATTTTACTACTTTTTACTAGTGACTGTTTCAGTCGCTGTTTTGGGTCCAACGGATTTTACTACTTTTTGCTAGTGACTGTTTCAGTCGCTATTTTCGGTTCAACTGATTTTACCACTTTTTACTAGTGACTGTTTCAGTCGCTATTTTCGGTCCAACTGATTTTATTGCTTTTTATTACTGACTGTTTCAGTCGCTATTTTCAGTTCAACTGATTTTACTACTTTTAACTAGTGACTGTTCAGTCGCTATTTTCGGTCCAACTGATTTTATTACTTTTTACTACTGACTGTTTCAGTCGCTATTTTCGGTCCAACTGATTTTACTACTCTTTTCTAGTGACTGTTTCAGTCGGTATTTTCGGTCCAACTGATTTTACTACTTTTTACTGGTTACTGTTTCAGTCGCTGTTTTGGGTCCAACGGATTTTACTACGTTTTACTAGCGACGGTTTCAGCCGCTATTTTCGGTCCAACTGATTTTACTCCTTTTTACTTGTGACTGTTTCAGTCGCTGTTTTGGGTCCAACTGATTTTACTACTTTTTACTAGTGACTGTTTCAATCGCTCTTTTCGGTCCAACGGATTTTACTACTTTTTATTAGTGACTGTTTCAGTCGGTATTGTCGGTCCAACTGATTTTACTACTTTTTACTAGTGACTGTTTCAGTCGCTGTTTTGGGTCCAACGGATTTTACTACTTTTTGCTAGTGACTGTTTCAGTCGCTATTTCCGGTTCAACTGATTTTACTACTTTTTACTAGTGACTGTTTCAATCGCTCTTTTCGGTCCAACGGATTTTATTACTTTTTATTAGTAACCGTCTCAGTCGCTGTTTTCGGTCCAACGGATTTTACTACTTTTTATTAGTGACTGTTTCAGTCGGTATTTTCGGTCCAACTGATTTTACTACTTTTTACTAGTGACTGTTTCAGTCGCTGTTTTGAGTCCAACGGATTTTACTACTTTTTACTAGTTAGTGTTTCAGTCGCTATTTTCGGTCCAACTGATTTTACTACTTTTTACTAGTGACTGTTTCAATCGCTCTTTTCGGTCCAACGGATTTTACTACTTTTTATTAGTAACCGTCTCAGTCGCTGTTTTCGGTCCAACGGATTTTACTACTTTTTATTAGTGACTGTTTCAATCGGTATTTTCGGTCCAACTGATTTTACTACTTTTTACTAGTGACTGTTTCAGTCGCTGTTTTGGGTCCAACTGATTTTACTACTTTTTACTTGTGATTGTTACAGTCGCTGTTTTCGGTCCAACTGATTTTATTACTTTTTACTTCTGATTGTTTCAGTCGCTATTTTCGGACCAAGTGATTTTACTACTTTTTTCTAGTGACTGTTTCAGTCGCTGTTTTGGGTCCAACTGATTTTACTACTTTTTACTAGTGACTGTTTCAGTCGGTATTTTCGGTTCGACTGATTTTACTACTTTTTACGAGTGACTGTTTCAGTAGCTGTTTTGGGTCTAACTGATTTTACTACTTTTTACTTGTGATTGTTTCAGTCGCTGTTTTCGGTCCAACTGATTTTATTACTTTTTACTACTGATTGTTTCAGTCGCTATTTTCGGTCCAACTGATTTTACTACTTTTTTCTAGTGACTGTTTCAGTCGCTGTTTTGGGTCCAACTAATTTTACTACTTTTTACTAGTGACTGTTTCAGTCGCTATTTTCGGCCCAACTGATTTTACTACGTTTTACTGGTGACTGTTTCAGTCGCTATTTTCGGTTCAACTGATTTTACTACTTTTTACTAGTGACTGTTTCAGTCGCTATTTTCGGTCCAACTGATTTTATTACTTTTTACTACTGATTGTTTCAGTCGCTATTTTCGGTCCAACTGATTTTACTACTTTTTTCTAGTGACTGTTTCAGTCGCTGTTTTGGGTCCAACTAATTTTACTACTTTTTACTAGTGACTGTTTCAGTCGCTATTTTCGGCCCAACTGATTTTACTACGTTTTACTGGTGACTGTTTCAGTCGCTATTTTCGGTTCAACTGATTTTACTACTTTTTTCTAGTGACTGTTTCAGTCGCTGTTTTGGGTTCAACGGATTTTACTACTTTTTACTAGTGACTGTTTCAGTCGCTGGTTTTTATTCAACTGATTTTATTACTTTTTACTAGTGACTGTTTCAGTCGCTATTTTCGGTCCAACTAATTTTACTACTTTTTATTAGTGACCGTCTCAGTCGCTGTTTTCGGTCCAAGGGATTTTACTACTTTCTATTAGTGACTGTTTCAGTCGGTATTTTCGGTCCAACTGATTTTACTACTTTTTACTAGTGACTGTTTCAGTCGCTGCTTTGGGTACAACGGATTTTACTACGTTTTACTAGCGACGGTTTCAGCCGCTATTTTCGGTCCAACTGATTTTACTACTTTTTACTTGTGACTGTTTCAGTCGCTGTTTTGGGTCCAACTGATTTTACTACTTTTTACTAGTGACTGTTTCAATCGCTCTCTTCGGTCCAACGGATTTTACTACTTTTTATTAGTGACCGTCTCAGTCGCTGTTTTCGGTCCAACGGATTTTACTACTTTTTATTAGTGACTGTTTCAGTCGGTATTTTCGGTTCAACTGATTTTACTACTTTTTACGAGTGACTGTTTCAGTCGCTGTTTTGGGTCCAACTGATTTTACTACTTTTTACTTGTGACTGTTTCAGTCGCTGTTATCGGTCCAACTGATTTTATTGCTTTTTACTACTGATTGTTTCAGTCGCTATTTTCGGTCCAACTGATTTTACTACTTTTTTCTAGTGACTGTTTCAGTCGCTGTTTTGGGTCCAACTGACTTTACTACTTTTTACTAGTGACTGTTTCAGTCGCTATTTTCGTTTCAACTGATTTTACTACTTTTTACTAGTGACTGTTTCAATCGCTCTTTTCGGTCCAACGGATTTTACTACTTTTTATTAGTAACCGTCTCAGTCGCTGACTTCGGTCCAACGGATTTTACTACTTTTTATTAGTGACTGTTTCAGTCGGTATTTTCGGTCCAACTGATTCTACTACTTTTTACTAGTGACTGTTTCAGTCGCTGTTTTGGGTCCAACGGATTTTACTACTTTTTACTAGTTACTGTTTCAGTCGCTATTTTCGGTTCAACTGATTTTACTACTTTTTACTAGTGACTGTTTCAATCGCTCTTTTCGGTCCAACGGATTTTACTACTTTTTATTATTAACCGTCTCAGTCGCTGATTTCGGTCCAACGGATTTTACTACTTTTTATTAGTGACTGTTTCAGTCGGTATTTTCGGTCCAACTGATTTTACTACTTTTTCTAGTGACTGTTTCAGTCGCTGTTTTGGGTCCAACGGATTTTACTACTTTTTACTAGTTACTGTTTCAGTCGGTATTTTCGGTCCAACTGATTTTACTACTTTTTACTAGTGACTGTTTCAATCGCTCTTTTCGGTCCAACGGATTTTACTACTTTTTATTAGTAACCGCCTCAGTCGCTGTTTTCGGTCCAACGGATTTTACTACTTTTTATTAGTAACCGCCTCAGTCGCTGTTTTCGGTCCAACGGATTTTACTACTTTTTATTAGTGACTGTTTCAGTCGG
This sequence comes from Rhynchophorus ferrugineus, assembly GCF_030347505.1. NCBI lineage: Eukaryota > Metazoa > Arthropoda > Insecta > Coleoptera > Curculionidae > Rhynchophorus > Rhynchophorus ferrugineus. Next base: position 20,017,540 of record NW_027472589.1, read on the forward strand.
TATTTTCGGTCCAACTGATTTTACTACTTTTTACTAGTGACTGTTTCAGTCGCTGTTTTGGGTCCAACTGATTTTACTACTTTTTACTTGTGACTGTTTCAGTCGCTGTTTTCGGTCCAACTGATTTTATTACTTTTTACTTCTGATTGTTTCAGTCGCTATTTTCGGTCCAAGTGATTTTACTACTTTTTTCTAGTGACTGTTTCAGTCGCTGTTTTGGGTCCAACTGATTTTACTACTTTTTACTAGTGACTGTTTCAGTCGCTATTTTCGGTTCAACTGATTTTACTACTTTTTACTAGTGACTGTTTCAGTCGCTATTTTCGGTCCAACTGATTTTATTACTTTTTACTACTGATTGTTTCAGTCGCTATTTTCGGTTCAACTGATTTTACTACGTTTTTCTAGTCACTGTTTCAGTCGCTGTTTTGGGTCCAACTGATTTTACTACTTTTTACTAGTGAATGTTTCAGTCGCTATTTTGGGTCCAACGGGTTTTACTACTTTTTGCTAGTGACTGTTTCAGTCACTATTTTCGGTTCAACTGATTTTACTACTTTTTACTAGTGACTGTTTCAGTCGCTATTTTCGGTCCAACTGATTTTATTGCTTTTTACTACTGACTGTTTCAGTCGCTATTTTCGGTCCAATTTATTTTACTACTTTTTACTACTTATTGTTTCAGTCGCTGTTTTCGGTTAAACTGATTTTACTACTCTTTTCTAGTGACTGTTTCAGTCGCTGTTTTGGGTCCAACTGATTTTACTACTTTTTACTAGTGACTGTTTCAGTCGCTGTTTTGGGTCCAACGGATTTTACTACTTTTTGCTAGTGACTGTTTCAGTCGCTATTTTCGGTTCAACTGATTTTACTACTTTTTACTAGTGACTGTTTCATTCGCTATTTTCGGTCCAACTGATTTTATTGCTTTTTATTTCTGACTGTTTCAGTCGCTATTTTCGGTTCAACTGATTTTACTACTTTTATCTAGTGACTGTTCAGTCGCTATTTTCGGTCCAACTGATTTTATTACTTTTTACTACTGACTGTTTCAGTCGCTATTTTCGGTCCAACTGATTTTACTACTCTTTTCTAGTGACTGTTTCAGTCGCTGTTTTGGGTCCAACTGATTTTACTACTTTTTACTAGTGACTGTTTCAGTCGCTGTTTTGGGTCCAACGGATTTTACTACTTTTTGCTAGTGACTGTTTCAGTCGCTATTTTCGGTTCAACTGATTTTACCACTTTTTACTAGTGACTGTTTCAGTCGCTATTTTCGGTCCAACTGATTTTATTGCTTTTTATTACTGACTGTTTCAGTCGCTATTTTCAGTTCAACTGATTTTACTACTTTTAACTAGTGACTGTTCAGTCGCTATTTTCGGTCCAACTGATTTTATTACTTTTTACTACTGACTGTTTCAGTCGCTATTTTCGGTCCCACTGATTTTACTACTCTTTTCTAGTGACTGTTTCAGTCGCTGTTTTCGGCCCAACTGATTATACTACGTTTTACTGGTGACTGTTTCAGTCGCTATTTTCGGTTCAACTGATTTTACTACTTTTTACTAGTGACTGTTTCAGTCGCTATTTTCGGTCCAACTGATTTTACTACTCTTTTCTAGTGACTGTTTCAGTCGGTATTTTCGGTCCAACTGATTTTACTACTCTTTTCTAGTGACTGTTTCAGTCGCTGTTTTGGGTCCAACTGATTTTACTACTTTTTACTAGTGACTGTTTCAGTCGCTGTTTTGGGTCCAACGGATTTTACTACTTTTTGCTAGTGACTGTTTCAGTCGCTATTTTCGGTTCAACTGATTTTACCACTTTTTACTAGTGACTGTTTCAGTCGCTATTTTCGGTCCAACTGATTTTATTGCTTTTTATTACTGACTGTTTCAGTCGCTATTTTCAGTTCAACTGATTTTACTACTTTTAACTAGTGACTGTTCAGTCGCTATTTTCGGTCCAACTGATTTTATTACTTTTTACTACTGACTGTTTCAGTCGCTATTTTCGGTCCCACTGATTTTACTACTCTTTTCTAGTGACTGTTTCAGTCGCTGTTTTCGGCCCAACTGATTATACTACGTTTTACTGGTGACTGTTTCAGTCGCTATTTTCGGTTCAACTGATTTTACTACTTTTTACTAGTGACTGTTTCAGTCGCTATTTTCGGTCCAACTGATTTTACTACGCTTTTCTAGTGACTGTTTCAGTCGGTATTTTCGGTCCAACTGATTTTACTACTTTTTACTAGTGACTGTTTCAGTCGCTGTTTTGGGTCCAACGGATTTTACTACGTTTTACTAGCGACGGTTTCAGCCGCTATTTTCGGTCCAACTGATTTTACTACTTTTTACTTGTGACTGTTTCAGTCGCTGTTTTGGGTCCAACTGTTTTTACTACTTTTTACTAGTGACTGTTTCAATCGCTCTCTTCGGTCCAACGGATTTTACTACTTTTTATTAGTGACCGCCTCAGTCGCTGTTTTCGGTCCAACGGATTTTACTACTTTTTATTAGTGAGTTTCAGTCGGTATTGTCGGTCCAACTGATTTTACTACTTTTTACTAGTGACTGTTTCAGTCGCTGTTTTGGGTCCAACGGATTTTACTACTTTTTGCTAGTGACTGTTTCAGTCGCTATTTTCGAATCAACTGATTTTACTACTTTTTACTACTGACTGTTTCAGTCGCTATTTTGGGTATAACTGATTTTACTACTCTTTTCTAGTGACTGTTTCAGTCGCTGTTTTCGGCCCAACTGATTTTACTACGTTTTACTTTTGACTGTTTCAGTCGCTATTTTCGTTTCAACTGATTTTACTACTTTTTACTAGTGACTGTTTCAGTCGCTATTTTCGGTCCAACTGATTTTATTACATTTTACTACTGATTGTTTCAGTCGCTATTTTCGGTCCAACTGATTTTACTACTTTTTTCTAGTGACTGTTTCAGTCGCTGTTTTGGGTCCAACGGATTTTACTACTTTTTACTAGTGACTGTTTCAGTCGCTGGTTTTGGTTCAACTGATTTTATTACTTTTTACTAGTGACTGTTTTAGTCGCTATTTTCGGTCCAACTGATTTTACTACTTTTTATTAGTGACTGTTTAAGTCGGTATTTTCGGTCCAACTGATTTTACTACTTTTTACTAGTGACTGTTTCAGTCGCTGTTTTGGGTCCAACGGATTTTACTACTTTTGCTAGTGACTGTTTCAGTCGCTATTTTCGGTTCAACTGATTTTACTACTTTTTACTACTTATTGTTTCAGTCGCTGTTTTCGGTAAAACTGATTTTACTACTTTTTGCTACTGATTGTTTCAGTCGCTATTTTCGGTCCAACTGATTTTACTACTTTTTTCTAGTGACTGTTTCAGTCGCTGTTTTGGGTCCAACTGATTTTACTACGTTTTACTGGTGACTGTTTCAGTCGCTGTTTTGGGTCCAACGGATTTTACTACTTTTTATTAGTGACTGTTTCAGTCGCTGTTTTCGGTCCAACGGATTTTACTACTTTTTACTAGTTACTGTTTCAGTCGCTATTTTCGGTCCAACTGATTTTACTACTTTTTACTAGTGACTGTTTCAATCGCTCTTTTCGGTCCAACGGATTTTACTACTTTTTATTAGTGACAGTCTCAGTCGCTGTTTTCGGTCCAACGGATTTTACTACTTTTTATTAGTGTCTGTTTCAGTCGGTATTTTCGGTCCAACTGATTTTACTACTTTTTACTTGTGACTGTTTCAGTCGCTGTTTTCGGTTAAACTGATTTTACTACTATTTGCTAGTGACTATTTGAGTCGCTGGTTTCGGTCCAACTGATTTTAATACTTTTTACTAGCGACCGTTTCAGCCGCTATTTTCGGTCCAACTGATTTTACCACTTTTTACTTGTGACTGTTTCAGTCGCTGTTTTGGGTCCAACGGATTTTACTACTTTTTACTAGTGACTGTTTCAATCGCTCTTTTCGGTCCAGCGGATTTTACTACTTTTTATTAGTGACCGTCTCAGTCGCTGTTTTCGGTCCAACGGATTTTACTACTTTTTATTAGTGACTGTTTCAGTCGGTATTTTCGGTCCAACTGATTTTACTACTTTTTGCTAGTGACTGTTTCAGTCGAGATTTTCGGTCCAACTGATTTTACTACTTTTTGCTAGTGACTGTTTCAGTCGCTATTTTCGGTCCAACTGATTTTACTACTTTTTACTAGTGACTGTTTCAGTCGCTATTTTCGGTCCAACTGACTTTATTACTTTTTACTACTGATGGTTTCAGTCGCTATTTTCGGTCCAACTGATTTTAATACTTTTTTCTAGTGACTGTTTCAGTCGCTGTTTTGGGTCCAACGGATTTTACTACTTTTTACTAGTGACTGTTTCAGTCTCTATTTTCGGTCCAACTGATTTTACTACGTTTTACTGGTGACTGTTTCAGTCGCTGTTTTGGGTCCAACGGATTTTACTACTTTTTACTAGTGACTGTTTCAGTCGCTGTTTTCGGTCCAACGGATTTTACTAATTTTTACTAGTTACTGTTTCAGTCGCTATTTTCGGTCCAACTGATTTTACTACTTTTTACTAGTGACTGTTTCAATCGCTCTTTTCGGTCCAACGGATTTTACTACCTTTTATTAGTAACCGTCTCAGTCGCTGTTTTCGGTCCAACGGATTTTACTACTTTTTATTAGTGACTGTTTCAGTCGGTATTTTCGGTCCAACTGATTTTACTACTTTTTACTAGTGACCGTTTCAGTTGCTGTTTTGGGTCCAACGGATTTTATTACTTTTTGCTAGTGACTGTTTCAGTCGCTATTTTCGGTTCAACTGATTTTACTACTTTTTACTAGTGACTGTTTCAGTCGCTATTTTCAGTCCAACTGATTTTATTGCTTTTTACTACTGACTGTTTCAGTAGCTATTTTCGGTCCAATTGATTTTACTACTTTTTACTACTTATTGTTTCAGTCGCTGTTTCCGGTTAAACTGATTTTACTACTTTTTACTAGTGACTGTTTCAGTCGCTATTTTCGGTCCAACTGATTTTATTACTTTTTACTACTGACTGTTTCAGTCGCTATTTTCGGTACAACTGATTTTACAACTCTTTTCTAGTGACTGTTTCAGTCGCTGTTTTGGGTCCAACGGATTTTACTGCTTTTTACTAGCGACTGTTTCAGTCGGTATTTTCGGTCCAACTGATTTTACTATTTTTTATTAGTGACCGTCTCAGTCGCTGTTTTCGGTCCAACGGATTTTACTACTTTTTATTAGTGACTGTTTCAGTCGGTATTTTCGGTCCAACTGATTTTACTACTTTTTACTAGTGACTGTTTCAGTCGCTGTTTTGGGTCCAACGGATTTTACTACTTTTTGCTAGTGACTGTTTCAGTCGCTATTTTCGGTTCAACTGATTTTACTACTTTTTACTAGTGACTGTTTCAGTCGCTATTTTCGGTCCAACTGATTTTATTGCTTTTTATTACTGACTGTTTCAATAGCTATTTTGGGTCCAATTGATTTTACTACTTCTTGCTAGTGACTGTTTCAGTCGCTATTTTCGGTTCAACTGATTTTACTACTTTTAACTAGTGACTGTTCAGTCGCTATTTTCGGTCCAACTGATTTTATTACTTTTTACTACTGACTGTTTCAGTCGCTATTTTCGGTCCAATTGATTTTACTACTTTTTACTAGTGACTGTTTCAGTCGCTGTTTTGGGTCCAACGGATTTTACTACGTTTTACTAGCGACGGTTTCAGCCGCTATTTTCGGCCCAACTGATTTTACTACTTTTTACTTGTGACTGTTTCAGTCGTTGTTTTGGGTCCAACTGATTTTACTACTTTTACTAGTGACTGATTCAATCGCTATTTTCGGTTCAACGGATTTTACTACTTTTTATTAGTGACCGTCTCAGTCGCTGTTTTCGGTCCAACGGATTTTACTACTTTTTTTTAGTGACTGTTTCAGTCGGTATTGTCGGTCCAACTGATTTTACTACTTTTTACTAATGACTGTTTCAGTCGCTGTTTTGGGTCCAACGGATTTTATTACTTTTTGCTAGTGACTGTTTCAGTCGCTATTTTCGGTTCAACTGATTTTACTACTTTTTTACTAGTGACTGTTTCAGTCGCTATTTTCGGTTCAACTGATTTTACTACTTTTTACTAGTGACTGTTTCAGTCGCTATTTTCGGTCCAACTGATTTTACTACTCTTTTCTAGTGACTGTTTCAGTCGGTATTTTCGGTCCAACTGATTTTACTACTTTTTACTAGTGACTGTTTCAGTCGCTGTTTTGGGTCCAACGGATTTTACTACGTTTTACTAGCGACGGTTTCAGCCGCTATTTTCGGTCCAACTGATTTTACTACTTTTTACTTGTGACTGTTTCAGTCGCTGTTTTGGGTCCAACTGTTTTTACTACTTTTTACTAGTGACTGTTTCAATCGCTCTCTTCGGTCCAACGGATTTTACTACTTTTTATTAGTGACCGCCTCAGTCGCTGTTTTCGGTCCAACGGATTTTACTACTTTTTATTAGTGAGTTTCAGTCGGTATTGTCGGTCCAACTGATTTTACTACTTTTTACTAGTGACTGTTTCAGTCGCTGTTTTGGGTCCAACGGATTTTACTACTTTTTGCTAGTGACTGTTTCAGTCGCTATTTTCGAATCAACTGATTTTACTACTTTTTACTACTGACTGTTTCAGTCGCTATTTTGGGTATAACTGATTTTACTACTCTTTTCTAGTGACTGTTTCAGTCGCTGTTTTCGGCCCAACTGATTTTACTACGTTTTACTTTTGACTGTTTCAGTCGCTATTTTCGGTTCAACTGATTTTACTACTTTTTACTAGTGACTGTTTCAGTCGCTATTTTCGGTCCAACTGATTTTATTACTTTTTACTACTGATTGTTTCAGTCGCTATTTTCGGTCCAACTGGTTTTACTACTTTTTTCTAGTGACTGTTTCAGTCGCTGGTTTTGGTTCAACTGATTTTATTACTTTTTACTAGTGACTGTTTTAGTCGCTATTTTCGGTCCAACTGATTTTACTACTTTTTATTAGTGACTGTTTAAGTCGGTATTTTCGGTCCAACTGATTTTACTACTTTTTACTAGTGACTGTTTCAGTCGCTGTTTTGGGTCCAACGGATTTTACTACTTTTGCTAGTGACTGTTTCAGTCGCTATTTTCGGTTCAACTGATTTTACTACTTTTTACTACTTATTGTTTCAGTCGCTGTTTTCGGTAAAACTAATTTTACTACTTTTTGCTAGTGACTGTTTCAGTCGCGATTTTCGGTCCAACTGATTTTATTACTTTTTACTACTGACTGTTTCAGTCGCTATTTTCGGTCCAACTGATTTTACTACTCTTTTCTAGTGACTGTTTCAGTCGCTGTTTTGGATCCAACTGATTTTACTACTTTTTACTAGTGACTGTTTCAGTCGCTGTTTTGGGTCCAACGGATTTTACTACTTTTTGCTAGTGACTGTTTCAGTCGCTATTTTCGGTTCAACTGATTTTACTACTTTTTACTAGTGACTGCTTCAGTCGCTATTTTCGTTCCAACTGATTTTATTGCTTTTCATTACTGACTGTTTCAGTCGCTATTTTGGGTCCAATTGATTTTACTACTTCTTGCTAGTGACTGTTTCAGTCGCTATTTTCGGTTCAACTGATTTTACTACTTTTAACTAGTGACTGTTCAGTCGCTATTTTCGGTCCAACTGATTTTACTACTTTTTACTTGTGACTGTTTCAGTCGCTGTTTTGGGTCCAACTGATTTTACTACTTTTTACTAGTGACTGTTTCAATCGCTATTTTCGGTCCAACGGATTTTACTACTTTTTATTAGTGACTGTTTCAGTCGGTATTGTCGGTCCAACTGATTTTACTACTTTTTACTAGTGACTGTTTCAGTCGCTGTTTTGGGTCCAACGGATTTTACTACTTTTTGCTAGTGACTGTTTCAGTCGCTATTTTCGGTTCAACTGATTTTACTACTTTTTACTAGTGACTGTTCAGTCGCTATTTTCGGTCCAACTGATTTTATTACTTTTTACTACTGACTGTTTCAGTCGCTATTTTCGGTCCAAATGATTTTACTACTCTTTTCTAGTGACTGTTTCAGTCGCTGTTTTGGGTCCAACGGATTTTACTACTTTTACTAGTGACTGTTTCAGTCACTGGTTTCGGTCCAACTGGTTTTACTACTTTTTACTTGTGACTGTTTCAGTCGCTGTTTTGGGTCCAACGGATTTTACTACTTTTTACTAGTGACTGTTTCAGTCACTGGTTTCGGTTCCACTGATTTTATTACTTTTTACTAGTGACTGTTTCAGTCGCTGGTATCGGTTCAACTGATTTTATTACTTTTTACTAGTGACTGTTTCAGTCGCTATTTTCGGTCCAACTGATTTTACTACTTTTTATTAGTGACCGTTTCAGTCGCTGATTTCGGTCCAACGGATTTTAATACTTTTTATTAGTGACTGTTTCAGTCGGTATTTTCGGTCCAGCTGATTTTACTACTTTTTGCTAGTGACTGTTTCAGTCGCTATTTTCGGTTCAACTGATTTTACTACTTTTTACTACTGTCTGTTTCTGTCGCTATTTTCGGTCCAATTGATTTTACTACTTTTTACTACTGATTGTTTCAGTCGCTGTTTTCGGTTAAACTGATTTTACTACTTTTTACTAGTGACTGTTTCAGTCGCTATTTTCGGTTCAACTGATTTTACTACTTTTTACTAGTGACTGTTTCAGTCGCTGTTTTGGGTCCAACGGATTTTTCTACTTTTTACTAATGACTGTTTCAGTCGCTGGTTTTGGTTCAACTGATTTTATTACTTTTTACTAGTGACTGTTTCAGTCGCTATTTTCGGTCCAACTGATTTTACTACTTTTTATTAGTGACTGTTTCAGTCGGTATTTTCGGTCCAACTGATTTTACTACTTTTTACTAGTGACTGTTTCAGTCGCTGTTTAGGGTCCAACGGATTTTACTACTTTTTGCTAGTGACTGTTTCAGTCGCTATTTTCGGTTCAACTGATTTTACTACTTTTTAATAGTGACTGTTTCAGTCGCTATTTTCGGTCCAACTGATTTTATTACTTTTTACTACTGATTGTTTCAGTCGCTATTTTCGGTCCAACTGATTTTACTACTTTTTTATAGTGACTGTTTCAGTCGCTGTTTTGGGTCCAACGGATTTTACTACTTTTTACTAGTGACTGTTTCAGTCGCTATTTTCGGTTCAACTGATTTTACTACTTTTTACTAGTGACTGTTTCAGTCGCTGTTTTGGGTCCAACGGATTTTTCTACTTTTTACTAGTGACTGTTTCAGTCGCTGGTTTTGGTTCAACTGATTTTATTACTTTTTACTAGTGACTCTTTCAGTCGCTATTTTCGGTCCAACTGATTTTACTACTTTTTACTAGTGACTGTTTCAGTCGCTATTTTCGGTTCAACTGATTTTACTACTTTTTACTAGTGACTGTTTCAGTCGCTATTTTCGGTCCAACTGATTTTATTACTTTTTACTACTGATTGTTTCAGTCGCTATTTTCGGTCCAACTGATTTTACTACTTTTTTCTAGTGACTGTTTCAGTCGCTATTTTCGGTCCAACTGATTTTACTACTTTTTATTAGTGACTGTTTCAGTCGGTATTTTCGGTCCAACTGATTTTACTACTTTTTACTAGTGACTGTTTCAGTCGCTGTTTTGGGTCCAACGGATTTTACTACTTTTTGCTAGTGACCGTTTCAGTCGCTATTTTCGGTTCAACTGATTTTACTACTTTTTACTAGTGACTGTTTCAGTCGCTATTTTCGGTCCAACTGATTTTATTGCTTTTTACTACTGACTGTTTCAGTCGCTATTTTCGTTCCAGTTTATTTTACTACTTTTTACTACTTATTGTTTCAGTCGCTGTTTTAGGTTAAACTGATTTTACTACTTTTTACTAGTGACTGTTTCAGTCGCTATTTTCGGTCCAACTGATTTTATTACTTTTTACTACTGACTGTTTCAGTCGCTATTTTCGGTCCAACTGATTTTACTGCTCTTTTCTAATGACTGTTTCAGTCGCTGTTTTGGGTCCAACTGATTTTACTACTTTTTACTAGTGACTGTTTCAGTCGCTGTTTTGGGTCCAACGGATTTTACTACTTTTTGCTAGTGACTGTTTCAGTCGCTATTTTCGGTTCAACTGATTTTACTACTTTTTACTAGTGACTGTTTCAGTCGCTATTTTCGGTCCAACTGATTTTATTGCTTCTTATTACTGACTGTTTCAGTCGCTATTTTCGGTTCAACTGATTTTACTACTTTTAACTAGTGACTGTTCAGTCGCTATTTTCGGTCCAACTGATTTTATTACTTTTTACTACTGACTGTTTCAGTCGCTATTTTCGGTCCAACTGATTTTACTACTCTTTTCTAGTGACTGTTTCAGTCGGTATTTTCGGTCCAACTGATTTTACTACTTTTTACTGTTTACTGTTTCAGTCGCTGTTTTGGGTCCAACGGATTTTACTACGTTTTACTAGCGACGGTTTCAGCCGCTATTTTCGGTCCAACTGATTTTACTACTTTTTACTTGTGACTGTTTCAGTCGCTGTTTTGGGTCCAACTGATTTTACTACTTTTTACTAGTGACTGTTTCAATCGCTCTTTTCGGTCCAACGGATTTTACTACTTTTTATTAGTGACTGTTTCAGTCGGTATTGTCGGTCCAACTGATTTTACTACTTTTTACTAGTGACTGTTTCAGTCGCTGTTTTGGGTCCAACGGATTTTACTACTTTTTGCTAGTGACTGTTTCAGTCGCTATTTTCGTTTCAACTGATTTTACTACTTTTTACTAGTGACTGTTTCAATCGCTCTTTTCGGTCCAACGGATTTTACTACTTTTTATTAGTAACCGTCTCAGTCGCTGACTTCGGTCCAACGGATTTTACTACTTTTTATTAGTGACTGTTTCAGTCGGTATTTTCGGTCCAACTGATTTTACTACTTTTTACTAGTGACTGTTTCAGTCGCTGTTTTGGGTCCAACGGATTTTACTACTTTTTACTAGTTACTGTTTCAGTCGGTATTTTCGGTCCAACTGATTTTACTACTTTTTACTAGTGACTGTTTCAATCGCTCTTTTCGGTCCAACGGATTTTACTACTTTTTATTAGTAACCGCCTCAGTCGCTGTTTTCGGTCCAACGGATTTTACTACTTTTTATTAGTAACCGCCTCAGTCGCTGTTTTCGGTCCAACGGATTTTACTACTTTTTATTAGTGACTGTTTCAGTCGGTATTTTCGGTCCAACTGATTTTACTACTTTTTACTAGTGACTGTTTCAGTCGCTGTTTTGGGTCCAACTGATTTTACTACTTTTTACTTGTGACTGTTTCAGTCGCTGTTTTCGGTCCAACTGATTTTATTACTTTTTACTTCTGATTGTTTCAGTCGCTATTTTCGGTCCAAGTGATTTTACTACTTTTTTCTAGTGACTGTTTCAGTCGCTGTTTTGGGTCCAACTGATTTTACTACTTTTTACTAGTGACTGTTTCAGTCGCTATTTTCGGTTCAACTGATTTTACTACTTTTTACTAGTGACTGTTTCAGTCGCTATTTTCGGTCCAACTGATTTTATTACTTTTTACTACTGATTGTTTCAGTCGCTATTTTCGGTTCAACTGATTTTACTACGTTTTTCTAGTCACTGTTTCAGTCGCTGTTTTGGGTCCAACTGATTTTACTACTTTTTACTAGTGACTGTTTCAGTCGCTATTTTCGGTCCAACTGATTTTATTACTTTTTACTACTGATTGTTTCAGTCGCTATTTTCGGTCCAACTGATTTTACTACTTTTTTCTAGTGACTGTTTCAGTCGCTGTTTTGGGTCCAACTAATTTTACTACTTTTTACTAGTGACTGTTTCAGTCGCTATTTTCGGCCCAACTGATTTTACTACGTTTTACTGGTGACTGTTTCAGTCGCTATTTTCGGTTCAACTGATTTTACTACTTTTTTCTAGTGACTGTTTCAGTCGCTGTTTTGGGTTCAACGGATTTTACTACTTTTTACTAGTGACTGTTTCAGTCGCTGGTTTTTATTCAACTGATTTTATTACTTTTTACTAGTGACTGTTTCAGTCGCTATTTTCGGTCCAACTAATTTTACTACTTTTTATTAGTGACCGTCTCAGTCGCTGTTTTCGGTCCAAGGGATTTTACTACTTTCTATTAGTGACTGTTTCAGTCGGTATTTTCGGTCCAACTGATTTTACTACTTTTTACTAGTGACTGTTTCAGTCGCTGCTTTGGGTACAACGGATTTTACTACGTTTTACTAGCGACGGTTTCAGCCGCTATTTTCGGTCCAACTGATTTTACTACTTTTTACTTGTGACTGTTTCAGTCGCTGTTTTGGGTCCAACTGATTTTACTACTCTTTTCTAGTGACTGTTTCAGTCGGTATTTTCGGTCCAACTGATTTTACTACTCTTTTCTAGTGACTGTTTCAGTCGCTGTTTTGGGTCCAACTGATTTTACTACTTTTTACTAGTGACTGTTTCAGTCGCTGTTTTGGGTCCAACGGATTTTACTACTTTTTGCTAGTGACTGTTTCAGTCGCTATTTTCGGTTCAACTGATTTTACCACTTTTTACTAGTGACTGTTTCAGTCGCTATTTTCGGTCCAACTGATTTTATTGCTTTTTATTACTGACTGTTTCAGTCGCTATTTTCAGTTCAACTGATTTTACTACTTTTAACTAGTGACTGTTCAGTCGCTATTTTCGGTCCAACTGATTTTATTACTTTTTACTACTGACTGTTTCAGTCGCTATTTTCGGTCCCACTGATTTTACTACTCTTTTCTAGTGACTGTTTCAGTCGCTGTTTTCGGCCCAACTGATTATACTACGTTTTACTGGTGACTGTTTCAGTCGCTATTTTCGGTTCAACTGATTTTACTACTTTTTACTAGTGACTGTTTCAGTCGCTATTTTCGGTCCAACTGATTTTACTACGCTTTTCTAGTGACTGTTTCAGTCGGTATTTTCGGTCCAACTGATTTTACTACTTTTTACTAGTGACTGTTTCAGTCGCTGTTTTGGGTCCAACGGATTTTACTACGTTTTACTAGCGACGGTTTCAGCCGCTATTTTCGGTCCAACTGATTTTACTACTTTTTACTTGTGACTGTTTCAGTCGCTGTTTTGGGTCCAACTGTTTTTACTACTTTTTACTAGTGACTGTTTCAATCGCTCTCTTCGGTCCAACGGATTTTACTACTTTTTATTAGTGACCGCCTCAGTCGCTGTTTTCGGTCCAACGGATTTTACTACTTTTTATTAGTGAGTTTCAGTCGGTATTGTCGGTCCAACTGATTTTACTACTTTTTACTAGTGACTGTTTCAGTCGCTGTTTTGGGTCCAACGGATTTTACTACTTTTTGCTAGTGACTGTTTCAGTCGCTATTTTCGAATCAACTGATTTTACTACTTTTTACTACTGACTGTTTCAGTCGCTATTTTGGGTATAACTGATTTTACTACTCTTTTCTAGTGACTGTTTCAGTCGCTGTTTTCGGCCCAACTGATTTTACTACGTTTTACTTTTGACTGTTTCAGTCGCTGGTTTTGGTTCAACTGATTTTATTACTTTTTACTAGTGACTGTTTTAGTCGCTATTTTCGGTCCAACTGATTTTACTACTTTTTATTAGTGACTGTTTAAGTCGGTATTTTCGGTCCAACTGATTTTACTACTTTTTATTAGTGACAGTCTCAGTCGCTCTTTTCGGTCCAACGGATTTTACTACTTTTTATTAGTGACTGTTTCAGTCGCTATTTTCGGTCCAACTGATTTTATTACATTTTACTACTGATTGTTTCAGTCGCTATTTTCGGTCCAACTGATTTTACTACTTTTTTCTAGTGACTGTTTCAGTCGCTGTTTTGGGTCCAACGGATTTTACTACTTTTTACTAGTGACTGTTTCAGTCGCTGGTTTTGGTTCAACTGATTTTATTACTTTTTACTAGTGACTGTTTTAGTCGCTATTTTCGGTCCAACTGATTTTACTACTTTTTATTAGTGACTGTTTAAGTCGGTATTTTCGGTCCAACTGATTTTACTACTTTTTACTAGTGACTGTTTCAGTCGCTGTTTTGGGTCCAACGGATTTTACTACTTTTGCTAGTGACTGTTTCAGTCGCTATTTTCGGTTCAACTGATTTTACTACTTTTTACTACTTATTGTTTCAGTCGCTGTTTTCGGTAAAACTGATTTTACTACTTTTTGCTACTGATTGTTTCAGTCGCTATTTTCGGTCCAACTGATTTTACTACTTTTTTCTAGTGACTGTTTCAGTCGCTGTTTTGGGTCCAACTGATTTTACTACGTTTTACTGGTGACTGTTTCAGTCGCTGTTTTGGGTCCAACGGATTTTACTACTTTTTATTAGTGACTGTTTCAGTCGCTGTTTTCGGTCCAACGGATTTTACTACTTTTTACTAGTTACTGTTTCAGTCGCTATTTTCGGTCCAACTGATTTTACTACTTTTTACTAGTGACTGTTTCAATCGCTCTTTTCGGTCCAACGGATTTTACTACTTTTTATTAGTGACAGTCTCAGTCGCTGTTTTCGGTCCAACGGATTTTACTACTTTTTATTAGTGTCTGTTTCAGTCGGTATTTTCGGTCCAACTGATTTTACTACTTTTTACTTGTGACTGTTTCAGTCGCTGTTTTCGGTTAAACTGATTTTACTACTATTTGCTAGTGACTATTTGAGTCGCTGGTTTCGGTCCAACTGATTTTAATACTTTTTACTAGCGACCGTTTCAGCCGCTATTTTCGGTCCATCTGATTTTACCACTTTTTACTTGTGACTGTTTCAGTCGCTGTTTTGGGTCCAACGGATTTTACTACTTTTTACTAGTGACTGTTTCAATCGCTCTTTTCGGTCCAGCGGATTTTACTACTTTTTATTAGTGACCGTCTCAGTCGCTGTTTTCGGTCCAACGGATTTTACTACTTTTTATTAGTGACTGTTTCAGTCGGTATTTTCGGTCCAACTGATTTTACTACTTTTTGCTAGTGACTGTTTCAGTCGCGATTTTCGGTCCAACTGATTTTACTACTTTTTGCTAGTGACTGTTTCAGTCGCTATTTTCGGTCCAACTGATTTTACTACTTTTTACTAGTGACTGTTTCAGTCGCTATTTTCGGTCCAACTGACTTTATTACTTTTTACTACTAATGGTTTCAGTCGCTATTTTCGGTCCAACTGATTTTAATACTTTTTTCTAGTGACTGTTTCAGTCGCTGTTTTGGGTCCAACGGATTTTACTACTTTTTACTAGTGACTGTTTCAGTCTCTATTTTCGGTCCAACTGATTTTACTACGTTTTACTGGTGACTGTTTCAGTCGCTGTTTTGGGTCCAACGGATTTTACTACTTTTTACTAGTGACTGTTTCAGTCGCTGTTTTCGGTCCAACGGATTTTACTAATTTTTACTAGTTACTGTTTCAGTCGCTATTTTCGGTCCAACTGATTTTACTACTTTTTACTAGTGACTGTTTCAATCGCTCTTTTCGGTCCAACGGATTTTACTACCTTTTATTAGTAACCGTCTCAGTCGCTGTTTTCGGTCCAACGGATTTTACTACTTTTTATTAGTGACTGTTTCAGTCGGTATTTTCGGTCCAACTGATTTTACTACTTTTTACTAGTGACCGTTTCAGTTGCTGTTTTGGGTCCAACGGATTTTATTACTTTTTGCTAGTGACTGTTTCAGTCGCTATTTTCGGTTCAACTGATTTTACTACTTTTTACTAGTGACTGTTTCAGTCGCTATTTTCAGTCCAACTGATTTTATTGCTTTTTACTACTGACTGTTTCAGTCGCTATTTTCGGTCCAATTGATTTTACTACTTTTTACTACTTATTGTTTCAGTCGCTGTTTCCGGTTAAACTGATTTTACTACTTTTTACTAGTGACTGTTTCAGTCGCTATTTTCGGTCCAACTGATTTTATTACTTTTTACTACTGACTGTTTCAGTCGCTATTTTCGGTACAACTGATTTTACTACTCTTTTCTAGTGACTGTTTCAGTCGCTGTTTTGGGTCCAACGGATTTTACTGCTTTTTACTAGCGACTGTTTCAGTCGGTATTTTCGGTCCAACTGATTTTACTATTTTTTATTAGTGACCGTCTCAGTCGCTGTTTTCGGTCCAACGGATTTTACTACTTTTTATTAGTGACTGTTTCAGTCGGTATTTTCGGTCCAACTGATTTTACTACTTTTTACTAGTGACTGTTTCAGTCGCTGTTTTGGGTCCAACGGATTTTACTACTTTTTGCTAGTGACTGTTTCAGTCGCTATTTTCGGTTCAACTGATTTTACTACTTTTTACTAGTGACTGTTTCAGTCGCTATTTTCGGTCCAACTGATTTTATTGCTTTTTATTACTGACTGTTTCAATCGCTATTTTGGGTCCAATTGATTTTACTACTTCTTGCTAGTGACTGTTTCAGTCGCTATTTTCGGTTCAACTGATTTTACTACTTTTAACTAGTGACTGTTCAGTCGCTATTTTCGGTCCAACTGATTTTATTACTTTTTACTACTGACTGTTTCAGTCGCTATTTTCGGTCCAACTGATTTTACTACTTTTTACTAGTGACTGTTTCAGTCGCTGTTTTGGGTCCAACGGATTTTACTACGTTTTACTAGCGACGGTTTCAGCCGCTATTTTCGGTCCAACTGATTTTACTACTTTTTACTTGTGACTGTTTCAGTCGTTGTTTTGGGTCCAACTGATTTTACTACTTTTACTAGTGACTGATTCAATCGCTATTTTCGGTTCAACGGATTTTACTACTTTTTATTAGTGACCGTCTCAGTCGCTGTTTTCGGTCCAACGGATTTTACTACTTTTTTTTAGTGACTGTTTCAGTCGGTATTGTCGGTCCAACTGATTTTACTACTTTTTACTAATGACTGTTTCAGTCGCTGTTTTGGGTCCAACGGATTTTATTACTTTTTGCTAGTGACTGTTTCAGTCGCTATTTTCGGTTCAACTGATTTTACTACTTTTTACTAGTGACTGTTCAGTCGCTATTTTCGGTCCAACTGATTTTATTACTTTTTACTACTGACTGTTTCAGTCGCTATTTTCGGTCCAACTGATTTTACTACTCTTTTCTAGTGACTGTTTCAGTCGCTGTTTTCGGCCCAACTGATTATACTACGTTTTACTGGTGACTGTTTCAGTCGCTATTTTCGGTTCAACTGATTTTACTACTTTTTACTAGTGACTGTTTCAGTCGCTATTTTCGGTCCAACTGATTTTACTACTCTTTTCTAGTGACTGTTTCAGTCGGTATTTTCGGTCCAACTGATTTTACTACTTTTTACTAGTGACTGTTTCAGTCGCTGTTTTGGGTCCAACGGATTTTACTACGTTTTACTAGCGACGGTTTCAGCCGCTATTTTCGGTCCAACTGATTTTACTACTTTTTACTTGTGACTGTTTCAGTCGCTGTTTTGGGTCCAACTGTTTTTACTACTTTTTACTAGTGACTGTTTCAATCGCTCTCTTCGGTCCAACGGATTTTACTACTTTTTATTAGTGACCGCCTCAGTCGCTGTTTTCGGTCCAACGGATTTTACTACTTTTTATTAGTGAGTTTCAGTCGGTATTGTCGGTCCAACTGATTTTACTACTTTTTACTAGTGACTGTTTCAGTGGCTGTTTTGGGTCCAACGGATTTTACTACTTTTTGCTAGTGACTGTTTCAGTCGCTATTTTCGAATCAACTGATTTTACTACTTTTTACTACTGACTGTTTCAGTCGCTATTTTGGGTATAACTGATTTTACTACTCTTTTCTAGTGACTGTTTCAGTCGCTGTTTTCGGCCCAACTGATTTTACTACGTTTTACTTTTGACTGTTTCAGTCGCTATTTTCGGTTCAACTGATTTTACTACTTTTTACTAGTGACTGTTTCAGTCGCTATTTTCGGTCCAACTGATTTTATTACTTTTTACTACTGATTGTTTCAGTCGCTATTTTCGGTCCAACTGGTTTTACTACTTTTTTCTAGTGACTGTTTCAGTCGCTGTTTTGGGTCCAACGGATTTTACTACTTTTTACTAGTGACTGTTTCAGTCGCTGGTTTTGGTTCAACTGATTTTATTACTTTTTACTAGTGACTGTTTTAGTCGCTATTTTCGGTCCAACTGATTTTACTACTTTTTATTAGTGACTGTTTAAGTCGGTATTTTCGGTCCAACTGATTTTACTACTTTTTACTAGTGACTGTTTCAGTCGCTGTTTTGGGTCCAACGGATTTTACTACTTTTGCTAGTGACTGTTTCAGTCGCTATTTTCGGTTCAACTGATTTTACTACTTTTTACTATTTATTGTTTCAGTCGCTGTTTTCGGTAAAACTGATTTTACTACTTTTTGCTAGTGACTGTTTCAGTCGCGATTTTCGGTCCAACTGATTTTATTACTTTTTACTACTGACTGTTTCAGTCGCTATTTTCGGTCCAACTGATTTTACTACTCTTTTCTAGTGACTGTTTCAGTCGCTGTTTTGGATCCAACTGATTTTACTACTTTTTACTAGTGACTGTTTCAGTCGCTGTTTTGGGTCCAACGGATTTTACTACTTTTTGCTAGTGACTGTTTCAGTCGCTATTTTCGGTTCAACTGATTTTACTGCTTTTTACTAGTGACTGCTTCAGTCGCTATTTTCGTTCCAACTGATTTTATTGCTTTTCATTACTGACTGTTTCAGTCGCTATTTTGGGTCCAATTGATTTTACTACTTCTTGCTAGTGACTGTTTCAGTCGCTATTTTCGGTTCAACTGATTTTACTACTTTTAACTAGTGACTGTTCAGTCGCTATTTTCGGTCCAACTGATTTTACTACTTTTTACTTGTGACTGTTTCAGTCGCTGTTTTGGGTCCAACTGATTTTACTACTTTTTACTAGTGACTGTTTCAATCGCTATTTTCGGTCCAACGGATTTTACTACTTTTTATTAGTGACTGTTTCAGTCGGTATTGTCGGTCCAACTGATTTTACTACTTTTTACTAGTGACTGTTTCAGTCGCTGTTTTGGGTCCAACGGATTTTACTACTTTTTGCTAGTGACTGTTTCAGTCGCTATTTTCGGTTCAACTGATTTTACTACTTTTTACTAGTGACTGTTCAGTCGCTATTTTCGGTCCAACTGATTTTATTACTTTTTACTACTGACTGTTTCAGTCGCTATTTTCGGTCCAAATGATTTTACTACTCTTTTCTAGTGACTGTTTCAGTCGCTGTTTTGGGTCCAACGGATTTTACTACTTTTTACTAGTGACTGTTTCATTCACTGGTTTCGGTCCAACTGGTTTTACTACTTTTTACTTGTGACTGTTTCAGTCGCTGTTTTGGGTCCAACGGATTTTACTACTTTTTACTAGTGACTGTTTCAGTCACTGGTTTCGGTTCCACTGATTTTATTACTTTTTACTAGTGACTGTTTCAGTCGTTGGTATCGGTTCAACTGATTTTATTACTTTTTACTAGTGACTGTTTCAGTCGCTATTTTCGGTCCAACTGATTTTACTACTTTTTATTAGTGACCGTTTCAGTCGCTGATTTCGGTCCAACGGATTTTAATACTTTTTATTAGTGACTGTTTCAGTCGGTATTTTCGGTCCAACTGATTTTACTACTTTTTGCTAGTGACTGTTTCAGTCGCTATTTTCGGTTCAACTGATTTTACTACTTTTTACTATTTATTGTTTCAGTCGCTGTTTTCGGTAAAACTGATTTTACTACTTTTTGCTAGTGACTGTTTCAGTCGCGATTTTCGGTCCAACTGATTTTATTACTTTTTACTACTGACTGTTTCAGTCGCTATTTTCGGTCCAACTGATTTTACTACTCTTTTCTAGTGACTGTTTCAGTCGCTGTTTTGGATCCAACTGATTTTACTACTTTTTACTAGTGACTGTTTCAGTCGCTGTTTTGGGTCCAACGGATTTTACTACTTTTTGCTAGTGACTGTTTCAGTCGCTATTTTCGGTTCAACTGATTTTACTGCTTTTTACTAGTGACTGCTTCAGTCGCTATTTTCGTTCCAACTGATTTTATTGCTTTTCATTACTGACTGTTTCAGTCGCTATTTTGGGTCCAATTGATTTTACTACTTCTTGCTAGTGACTGTTTCAGTCGCTATTTTCGGTTCAACTGATTTTACTACTTTTAACTAGTGACTGTTCAGTCGCTATTTTCGGTCCAACTGATTTTACTACTTTTTACTTGTGACTGTTTCAGTCGCTGTTTTGGGTCCAACTGATTTTACTACTTTTTACTAGTGACTGTTTCAATCGCTATTTTCGGTCCAACGGATTTTACTACTTTTTATTAGTGACTGTTTCAGTCGGTATTGTCGGTCCAACTGATTTTACTACTTTTTACTAGTGACTGTTTCAGTCGCTGTTTTGGGTCCAACGGATTTTACTACTTTTTGCTAGTGACTGTTTCAGTCGCTATTTTCGGTTCAACTGATTTTACTACTTTTTACTAGTGACTGTTCAGTCGCTATTTTCGGTCCAACTGATTTTATTACTTTTTACTACTGACTGTTTCAGTCGCTATTTTCGGTCCAAATGATTTTACTACTCTTTTCTAGTGACTGTTTCAGTCGCTGTTTTGGGTCCAACGGATTTTACTACTTTTTACTAGTGACTGTTTCAGTCACTGGTTTCGGTCCAACTGGTTTTACTACTTTTTACTTGTGACTGTTTCAGTCGCTGTTTTGGGTCCAACGGATTTTACTACTTTTTACTAGTGACTGTTTCAGTCACTGGTTTCGGTTCCACTGATTTTATTACTTTTTACTAGTGACTGTTTCAGTCGTTGGTATCGGTTCAACTGATTTTATTACTTTTTACTAGTGACTGTTTCAGTCGCTATTTTCGGTCCAACTGATTTTACTACTTTTTATTAGTGACCGTTTCAGTCGCTGATTTCGGTCCAACGGATTTTAATACTTTTTATTAGTGACTGTTTCAGTCGGTATTTTCGGTCCAACTGATTTTACTACTTTTTGCTAGTGACTGTTTCAGTCGCTATTTTCGGTTCAACTGATTTTACTACTTTTTACTACTGTCTGTTTCTGTCGCTATTTTCGGTCCAATTGATTTTACTACTTTTTACTACTGATTGTTTCAGTCGCTGTTTTCGGTTAAACTGATTTTACTACTTTTTACTAGTGACTGTTTCAGTCGCTATTTTCGGTTCAACTGATTTTACTACTTTTTACTAGTGACTGTTTCAGTCGCTGTTTTGGGTCCAACGGATTTTTCTACTTTTTACTAATGACTGTTTCAGTCGCTGGTTTTGGTTCAACTGATTTTATTACTTTTTACTAGTGACTGTTTCAGTCGCTATTTTCGGTCCAACTGATTTTACTACTTTTTATTAGTGACTGTTTCAGTCGGTATTTTCGGTCCAACTGATTTTACTACTTTTTACTAGTGACTGTTTCAGTCGCTGTTTAGGGTCCAACGGATTTTACTACTTTTTGCTAGTGACTGTTTCAGTCGCTATTTTCGGTTCAACTGATTTTACTACTTTTTAATAGTGACTGTTTCAGTCGCTATTTTCGGTCCAACTGATTTTATTACTTTTTACTACTGATTGTTTCAGTCGCTATTTTCGGTCCAACTGATTTTACTACTTTTTTATAGTGACTGTTTCAGTCGCTGTTTTGGGTCCAACGGATTTTACTACTTTTTACTAGTGACTGTTTCAGTCGCTATTTTCGGTTCAACTGATTTTACTACTTTTTACTAGTGACTGTTTCAGTCGCTGTTTTGGGTCCAACGGATTTTTCTACTTTTTACTAGTGACTGTTTCAGTCGCTGGTTTTGGTTCAACTGATTTTATTACTTTTTACTAGTGACTGTTTCAGTCGCTATTTTCGGTCCAACTGATTTTACTACTTTTTACTAGTGACTGTTTCAGTCGCTATTTTCGGTTCAACTGATTTTACTACTTTTTACTAGTGACTGTTTCAGTCGCTATTTTCGGTCCAACTGATTTTATTACTTTTTACTACTGATTGTTTCAGTCGCTATTTTCGGTCCAACTGATTTTACTACTTTTTTCTAGTGACTGTTTCAGTCGCTATTTTCGGTCCAACTGATTTTACTACTTTTTATTAGTGACTGTTTCAGTCGGTATTTTCGGTCCAACTGATTTTACTACTTTTTACTAGTGACTGTTTCAGTCGCTGTTTTGGGTCCAACGGATTTTACTACTTTTTGCTAGTGACCGTTTCAGTCGCTATTTTCGGTTCAACTGATTTTACTACTTTTTACTAGTGACTGTTTCAGTCGCTATTTTCGGTCCAACTGATTTTATTGCTTTTTACTACTGACTGTTTCAGTCGCTATTTTCGTTCCAGTTTATTTTACTACTTTTTACTACTTATTGTTTCAGTCGCTGTTTTAGGTTAAACTGATTTTACTACTTTTTACTAGTGACTGTTTCAGTCGCTATTTTCGGTCCAACTGATTTTATTACTTTTTACTACTGACTGTTTCAGTCGCTATTTTCGGTCCAACTGATTTTACTGCTCTTTTCTAATGACTGTTTCAGTCGCTGTTTCGGGTCCAACTGATTTTACTACTTTTTACTAGTGACTGTTTCAGTCGCTGTTTTGGGTCCAACGGATTTTACTACTTTTTGCTAGTGACTGTTTCAGTCGCTATTTTCGGTTCAACTGATTTTACTACTTTTTACTAGTGACTGTTTCAGTCGCTATTTTCGGTCCAACTGATTTTATTGCTTCTTATTACTGACTGTTTCAGTCGCTATTTTCGGTTCAACTGATTTTACTACTTTTAACTAGTGACTGTTCAGTCGCTATTTTCGGTCCAACTGATTTTATTACTTTTTACTACTGACTGTTTCAGTCGCTATTTTCGGTCCAACTGATTTTACTACTCTTTTCTAGTGACTGTTTCAGTCGGTATTTTCGGTCCAACTGATTTTACTACTTTTTACTGTTTACTGTTTCAGTCGCTGTTTTGGGTCCAACGGATTTTACTACGTTTTACTAGCGACGGTTTCAGCCGCTATTTTCGGTCCAACTGATTTTACTACTTTTTACTTGTGACTGTTTCAGTCGCTGTTTTGGGTCCAACTGATTTTACTACTTTTTACTAGTGACTGTTTCAATCGCTCTTTTCGGTCCAACGGATTTTACTACTTTTTATTAGTGACTGTTTCAGTCGGTATTGTCGGTCCAACTGATTTTACTACTTTTTACTAGTGACTGTTTCAGTCGCTGTTTTGGGTCCAACGGATTTTACTACTTTTTGCTAGTGACTGTTTCAGTCGCTATTTTCGTTTCAACTGATTTTACTACTTTTTACTAGTGACTGTTTCAATCGCTCTTTTCGGTCCAACGGATTTTACTACTTTTTATTAGTAACCGTCTCAGTCGCTGACTTCGGTCCAACGGATTTTACTACTTTTTATTAGTGACTGTTTCAGTCGGTATTTTCGGTCCAACTGATTTTACTACTTTTTACTAGTGACTGTTTCAGTCGCTGTTTTGGGTCCAACGGATTTTACTACTTTTTACTAGTTACTGTTTCAGTCGCTATTTTCGGTTCAACTGATTTTACTACTTTTTACTAGTGACTGTTTCAATCGCTCTTTTCGGTCCAACGGATTTTACTACTTTTTATTAGTAACCGTCTCAGTCGCTGATTTCGGTCCAACGGATTTTACTACTTTTTATTAGTGACTGTTTCAGTCGGTATTTTCGGTCCAACTGATTTTACTACTTTTTACTAGTGACTGTTTCAGTCGCTGTTTTGGGTCCAACGGATTTTACTACTTTTTACTAGTTACTGTTTCAGTCGGTATTTTCGGTCCAACTGATTTTACTACTTTTTACTAGTGACTGTTTCAATCGCTCTTTTCGGTCCAACGGATTTTACTACTTTTTATTAGTAACCGCCTCAGTCGCTGTTTTCGGTCCAACGGATTTTACTACTTTTTATTAGTAACCGCCTCAGTCGCTGTTTTCGGTCCAACGGATTTTACTACTTTTTATTAGTGACTGTTTCAGTCGGTATTTTCGGTCCAACTGATTTTACTACTTTTTACTAGTGACTGTTTCAGTCGCTGTTTTGGGTCCAACTGATTTTACTACTTTTTACTTGTGACTGTTTCAGTCGCTGTTTTCGGTCCAACTGATTTTATTACTTTTTACTTCTGATTGTTTCAGTCGCTATTTTCGGTCCAAGTGATTTTACTACTTTTTTCTAGTGACTGTTTCAGTCGCTGTTTTGGGTCCAACTGATTTTACTACTTTTTACTAGTGACTGTTTCAGTCGCTATTTTCGGTTCAACTGATTTTACTACTTTTTACTAGTGACTGTTTCAGTCGCTATTTTCGGTCCAACTGATTTTATTACTTTTTACTACTGATTGTTTCAGTCGCTATTTTCGGTTCAACTGATTTTACTACGTTTTTCTAGTCACTGTTTCAGTCGCTGTTTTGGGTCCAACTGATTTTACTACTTTTTACTAGTGACTGTTTCAGTCGCTATTTTCGGTCCAACTGATTTTATTACTTTTTACTACTGATTGTTTCAGTCGCTATTTTCGGTCCAACTGATTTTACTACTTTTTTCTAGTGACTGTTTCAGTCGCTGTTTTGGGTCCAACTAATTTTACTACTTTTTACTAGTGACTGTTTCAGTCGCTATTTTCGGCCCAACTGATTTTACTACGTGTTACTGGTGACTGTTTCAGTCGCTATTTTCGGTTCAACTGATTTTACTACTTTTTTCTAGTGACTGTTTCAGTCGCTGTTTTGGGTTCAACGGATTTTACTACTTTTTACTAGTGACTGTTTCAGTCGCTGGTTTTTATTCAACTGATTTTATTACTTTTTACTAGTGACTGTTTCAGTCGCTATTTTCGGTCCAACTAATTTTACTACTTTTTATTAGTGACCGTCTCAGTCGCTGTTTTCGGTCCAAGGGATTTTACTACTTTCTATTAGTGACTGTTTCAGTCGGTATTTTCGGTCCAACTGATTTTACTACTTTTTACTAGTGACTGTTTCAGTCGCTGCTTTGGGTACAACGGATTTTACTACGTTTTACTAGCGACGGTTTCAGCCGCTATTTTCGGTCCAACTGATTTTACTACTTTTTACTTGTGACTGTTTCAGTCGCTGTTTTAGGTCCAACTGATTTTACTACTTTTTACTAGTGACTGTTTCAATCGCTCTCTTCGGTCCAACGGATTTTACTACTTTTTATTAGTGACCGCCTCAGTCGCTGTTTTCGGTCCAACTGATTTTACTACTTTTTACTAGTGACTGTTTCAGTCGCTGTTTTGGGTCCAACGGATTTTACTACTTTTTGCTAGTGACTGTTTCAGTCGCTATTTTCGAATCAACTGATTTTACTACTTTTTACTACTGACTGTTTCAGTCGCTATTTTGGGTATAACTGATTTTACTACTCTTTTCTAGTGACTGTTTCAGTCGCTGTTTTCGGCCCAACTGATTTTACTACGTTTTACTTTTGACTGTTTCAGTCGCTATTTTCGGTTCAACTGATTTTACTACTTTTTACTAGTGACTGTTTCAGTCGCTATTTTCGGTC
This sequence comes from Rhynchophorus ferrugineus, assembly GCF_030347505.1. Taxonomy (NCBI): domain Eukaryota; kingdom Metazoa; phylum Arthropoda; class Insecta; order Coleoptera; family Curculionidae; genus Rhynchophorus; species Rhynchophorus ferrugineus. Next base: position 20,043,280 of record NW_027472589.1, read on the forward strand.
CAACTGATTTTATTACTTTTTACTACTGATTGTTTCAGTCGCTATTTTCGGTCCAACTGGTTTTACTACATTTTTCTAGTGACTGTTTCAGTCGCTGTTTTGGGTCCAACGGATTTTACTACTTTTTACTAGTGACTGTTTCAGTCGCTGGTTTTGGTTCAACTGATTTTATTACTTTTTACTAGTGACTGTTTTAGTCGCTATTTTCGGTCCAACTGATTTTACTACTTTTTATTAGTGACTGTTTAAGTCGGTATTTTCGGTCCAACTGATTTTACTACTTTTTACTAGTGACTGTTTCAGTCGCTGTTTTGGGTCCAACGGATTTTACTACTTTTGCTAGTGACTGTTTCAGTCGCTATTTTCGGTTCAACTGATTTTACTACTTTTTACTATTTATTGTTTCAGTCGCTGTTTTCGGTAAAACTGATTTTACTACTTTTTGCTAGTGACTGTTTCAGTCGCGATTTTCGGTCCAACTGATTTTATTACTTTTTACTACTGACTGTTTCAGTCGCTATTTTCGGTCCAACTGATTTTACTACTCTTTTCTAGTGACTGTTTCAGTCGCTGTTTTGGATCCAACTGATTTTACTACTTTTTACTAGTGACTGTTTCAGTCGCTGTTTTGGGTCCAACGGATTTTACTACTTTTTGCTAGTGACTGTTTCAGTCGCTATTTTCGGTTCAACTGATTTTACTACTTTTTACTAGTGACTGCTTCAGTCGCTATTTTCGTTCCAACTGATTTTATTGCTTTTCATTACTGACTGTTTCAGTCGCTATTTTGGGTCCAATTGATTTTACTACTTCTTGCTAGTGACTGTTTCAGTCGCTATTTTCGGTTCAACTGATTTTACTACTTTTAACTAGTGACTGTTCAGTCGCTATTTTCGGTCCAACTGATTTTACTACTTTTTACTTGTGACTGTTTCAGTCGCTGTTTTGGGTCCAACTGATTTTACTACTTTTTACTAGTGACTGTTTCAATCGCTATTTTCGGTCCAACGGATTTTACTACTTTTTATTAGTGACTGTTTCAGTCGGTATTGTCGGTCCAACTGATTTTACTACTTTTTACTAGTGACTGTTTCAGTCGCTGTTTTGGGTCCAACGGATTTTACTACTTTTTGCTAGTGACTGTTTCAGTCGCTATTTTCGGTTCAACTGATTTTACTACTTTTTACTAGTGACTGTTCAGTCGCTATTTTCGGTCCAACTGATTTTATTACTTTTTACTACTGACTGTTTCAGTCGCTATTTTCGGTCCAAATGATTTTACTACTCTTTTCTAGTGACTGTTTCAGTCGCTGTTTTGGGTCCAACGGATTTTACTACTTTTTACTAGTGACTGTTTCAGTCACTGGTTTCGGTCCAACTGGTTTTACTACTTTTTACTTGTGACTGTTTCAGTCGCTGTTTTGGGTCCAACGGATTTTACTACTTTTTACTAGTGACTGTTTCAGTCACTGGTTTCGGTTCCACTGATTTTATTACTTTTTACTAGTGACTGTTTCAGTCGCTGGTATCGGTTCAACTGATTTTATTACTTTTTACTAGTGACTGTTTCAGTCGCTATTTTCGGTCCAACTGATTTTACTACTTTTTATTAGTGACCGTTTCAGTCGCTGATTTCGGTCCAACGGATTTTAATACTTTTTATTAGTGACTGTTTCAGTCGGTATTTTCGGTCCAACTGATTTTACTACTTTTTGCTAGTGACTGTTTCAGTCGCTATTTTCGGTTCAACTGATTTTACTACTTTTTACTACTGTCTGTTTCTGTCGCTATTTTCGGTCCAATTGATTTTACTACTTTTTACTACTGATTGTTTCAGTCGCTGTTTTCGGTTAAACTGATTTTACTACTTTTTACTAGTGACTGTTTCAGTCGCTATTTTCGGTTCAACTGATTTTACTACTTTTTACTAGTGACTGTTTCAGTCGCTGTTTTGGGTCCAACGGATTTTTCTACTTTTTACTAATGACTGTTTCAGTCGCTGGTTTTGGTTCAACTGATTTTATTACTTTTTACTAGTGACTGTTTCAGTCGCTATTTTCGGTCCAACTGATTTTACTACTTTTTATTAGTGACTGTTTCAGTCGGTATTTTCGGTCCAACTGATTTTACTACTTTTTACTAGTGACTGTTTCAGTCGCTGTTTAGGGTCCAACGGATTTTACTACTTTTTGCTAGTGACTGTTTCAGTCGCTATTTTCGGTTCAACTGATTTTACTACTTTTTAATAGTGACTGTTTCAGTCGCTATTTTCGGTCCAACTGATTTTATTACTTTTTACTACTGATTGTTTCAGTCGCTATTTTCGGTCCAACTGATTTTACTACTTTTTTATAGTGACTGTTTCAGTCGCTGTTTTGGGTCCAACGGATTTTACTACTTTTTACTAGTGACTGTTTCAGTCGCTATTTTCGGTTCAACTGATTTTACTACTTTTTACTAGTGACTGTTTCAGTCGCTGTTTTGGGTCCAACGGATTTTTCTACTTTTTACTAGTGGCTGTTTCAGTCGCTGGTTTTGGTTTAACTGATTTTATTACTTTTTACTAGTGACTGTTTCAGTCGCTATTTTCGGTCCAACTGATTTTACTACTTTTTACTAGTGACTGTTTCAGTCGCTATTTTCGGTTCAACTGATTTTACTACTTTTTACTAGTGACTGTTTCAGTCGCTATTTTCGGTCCAACTGATTTTATTACTTTTTACTACTGATTGTTTCAGTCGCTATTTTCGGTCCAACTGATTTTACTACTTTTTTCTAGTGACTGTTTCAGTCGCTATTTTCGGTCCAACTGATTTTACTACTTTTTATTAGTGACTGTTTCAGTCGGTATTTTCGGTCCAACTGATTTTACTACTTTTTACTAGTGACTGTTTCAGTCGCTGTTTTGGGTCCAACGGATTTTACTACTTTTTGCTAGTGACCGTTTCAGTCGCTATTTTCGGTTCAACTGATTTTACTACTTTTTACTAGTGACTGTTTCAGTCGCTATTTTCGGTCCAACTGATTTTATTGCTTTTTACTACTGACTGTTTCAGTCGCTATTTTCGTTCCAGTTTATTTTACTACTTATTACTACTTATTGTTTCAGTCGCTGTTTTAGGTTAAACTGATTTTACTACTTTTTACTAGTGACTGTTTCAGTCGCTATTTTCGGTCCAACTGATTTTATTACTTTTTACTACTGACTGTTTCAGTCGCTATTTTCGGTCCAACTGATTTTACTGCTCTTTTCTAATGACTGTTTCAGTCGCTGTTTTGGGTCCAACTGATTTTACTACTTTTTACTAGTGACTGTTTCAGTCGCTGTTTTGGGTCCAACGGATTTTACTACTTTTTGCTAGTGACTGTTTCAGTCGCTATTTTCGGTTCAACTGATTTTACTACTTTTTACTAGTGACTGTTTCAGTCGCTATTTTCGGTCCAACTGATTTTATTGCTTCTTATTACTGACTGTTTCAGTCGCTATTTTCGGTTCAACTGATTTTACTACTTTTAACTAGTGACTGTTCAGTCGCTATTTTCGGTCCAACTGATTTTATTACTTTTTACTACTGACTGTTTCAGTCGCTATTTTCGGTCCAACTGATTTTACTACTCTTTTCTAGTGACTGTTTCAGTCGGTATTTTCGGTCCAACTGATTTTACTACTTTTTACTGTTTACTGTTTCAGTCGCTGTTTTGGGTCCAACGGATTTTACTACGTTTTACTAGCGACGGTTTCAGCCGCTATTTTCGGTCCAACTGATTTTACTACTTTTTACTTGTGACTGTTTCAGTCGCTGTTTTGGGTCCAACTGATTTTACTACTTTTTACTAGTGACTGTTTCAATCGCTCTTTTCGGTCCAACGGATTTTACTACTTTTTATTAGTGACTGTTTCAGTCGGTATTGTCGGTCCAACTGATTTTACTACTTTTTACTAGTGACTGTTTCAGTCGCTGTTTTGGGTCCAACGGATTTTACTACTTTTTGCTAGTGACTGTTTCAGTCGCTATTTTCGTTTCAACTGATTTTACTACTTTTTACTAGTGACTGTTTCAATCGCTCTTTTCGGTCCAACGGATTTTACTACTTTTTATTAGTAACCGTCTCAGTCGCTGACTTCGGTCCAACGGATTTTACTACTTTTTATTAGTGACTGTTTCAGTCGGTATTTTCGGTCCAACTGATTTTACTACTTTTTACTAGTGACTGTTTCAGTCGCTGTTTTGGGTCCAACGGATTTTACTACTTTTTACTAGTTACTGTTTCAGTCGCTATTTTCGGTTCAACTGATTTTACTATTTTTTACTAGTGACTGTTTCAATCGCTCTTTTCGGTCCAACGGATTTTACTACTTTTTATTAGTAACCGTCTCAGTCGCTGATTTCGGTCCAACGGATTTTACTACTTTTTATTAGTGACTGTTTCAGTCGGTATTTTCGGTCCAACTGATTTTACTACTTTTTACTAGTGACTGTTTCAGTCGCTGTTTTGGGTCCAACGGATTTTACTACTTTTTACTAGTTACTGTTTCAGTCGGTATTTTCGGTCCAACTGATTTTACTACTTTTTACTAGTGACTGTTTCAATCGCTCTTTTCGGTCCAACGGATTTTACTACTTTTTATTAGTAACCGCCTCAGTCGCTGTTTTCGGTCCAACGGATTTTACTACTTTTTATTAGTAACCGCCTCAGTCGCTGTTTTCGGTCCAACGGATTTTACTACTTTTTATTAGTGACTGTTTCAGTCGGTATTTTCGGTCCAACTGATTTTACTACTTTTTACTAGTGACTGTTTCAGTCGCTGTTTTGGGTCCAACTGATTTTACTACTTTTTACTTGTGACTGTTTCAGTCGCTGTTTTCGGTCCAACTGATTTTATTACTTTTTACTTCTGATTGTTTCAGTCGCTATTTTCGGTCCAAGTGATTTTACTACTTTTTTCTAGTGACTGTTTCAGTCGCTGTTTTGGGTCCAACTGATTTTACTACTTTTTACTAGTGACTGTTTCAGTCGCTATTTTCGGTTCAACTGATTTTACTACTTTTTACTAGTGACTGTTTCAGTCGCTATTTTTGGTCCAACTGATTTTATTACTTTTTACTACTGATTGTTTCAGTCGCTATTTTCGGTTCAACTGATTTTACTACGTTTTTCTAGTCACTGTTTCAGTCGCTGTTTTGGGTCCAACTGATTCTACTACTTTTTACTAGTGACTGTTTCAGTCGCTATTTTCGGTCCAACTGATTTTATTACTTTTTACTACTGATTGTTTCAGTCGCTATTTTCGGTCCAACTGATTTTACTACTTTTTTCTAGTGACTGTTTCAGTCGCTGTTTTGGGTCCAACTAATTTTACTACTTTTTACTAGTGACTGTTTCAGTCGCTATTTTCGGCCCAACTGATTTTACTACGTTTTACTGGTGACTGTTTCAGTCGCTATTTTCGGTTCAACTGATTTTACTACTTTTTTCTAGTGACTGTTTCAGTCGCTGTTTTGGGTTCAACGGATTTTACTACTTTTTACTAGTGACTGTTTCAGTCGCTGGTTTTTATTCAACTGATTTTATTACTTTTTACTAGTGACTGTTTCAGTCGCTATTTTCGGTCCAACTAATTTTACTACTTTTTATTAGTGACCGTCTCAGTCGCTGTTTTCGGTCCAAGGGATTTTACTACTTTCTATTAGTGACTGTTTCAGTCGGTATTTTCGGTCCAACTGATTTTACTACTTTTTACTAGTGACTGTTTCAGTCGCTGCTTTGGGTACAACGGATTTTACTACGTTTTACTAGCGACGGTTTCAGCCGCTATTTTCGGTCCAACTGATTTTACTACTTTTTACTTGTGACTGTTTCAGTCGCTGTTTTGGGTCCAACTGATTTTACTACTTTTTACTAGTGACTGTTTCAATCGCTCTCTTCGGTCCAACGGATTTTACTACTTTTTATTAGTGACCGTCTCAGTCGCTGTTTTCGGTCCAACGGATTTTACTACTTTTTATTAGTGACTGTTTCAGTCGGTATTTTCGGTTCAACTGATTTTACTACTTTTTACGAGTGACTGTTTCAGTCGCTGTTTTGGGTCCAACTGATTTTACTACTTTTTACTTGTGACTGTTTCAGTCGCTGTTATCGGTCCAACTGATTTTATTGCTTTTTACTACTGATTGTTTCAGTCGCTATTTTCGGTCCAACTGATTTTACTACTTTTTTCTAGTGACTGTTTCAGTCGCTGTTTTGGGTCCAACTGACTTTACTACTTTTTACTAGTGACTGTTTCAGTCGCTATTTTCGTTTCAACTGATTTTACTACTTTTTACTAGTGACTGTTTCAATCGCTCTTTTCGGTCCAACGGATTTTACTACTTTTTATTAGTAACCGTCTCAGTCGCTGACTTCGGTCCAACGGATTTTACTACTTTTTATTAGTGACTGTTTCAGTCGGTATTTTCGGTCCAACTGATTTTACTACTTTTTACTAGTGACTGTTTCAGTCGCTGTTTTGGGTCCAACGGATTTTACTACTTTTTACTAGTTACTGTTTCAGTCGCTATTTTCGGTTCAACTGATTTTACTACTTTTTACTAGTGACTGTTTCAATCGCTCTTTTCGGTCCAACGGATTTTACTACTTTTTATTAGTAACCGTCTCAGTCGCTGATTTCGGTCCAACGGATTTTACTACTTTTTATTAGTGACTGTTTCAGTCGGTATTTTCGGTCCAACTGATTTTACTACTTTTTACTAGTGACTGTTTCAGTCGCTGTTTTGGGTCCAACGGATTTTACTACTTTTTACTAGTTACTGTTTCAGTCGGTATTTTCGGTCCAACTGATTTTACTACTTTTTACTAGTGACTGTTTCAATCGCTCTTTTCGGTCCAACGGATTTTACTACTTTTTATTAGTAACCGCCTCAGTCGCTGTTTTCGGTCCAACGGATTTTACTACTTTTTATTAGTAACCGCCTCAGTCGCTGTTTTCGGTCCAACGGATTTTACTACTTTTTATTAGTGACTGTTTCAGTCGGTATTTTCGGTCCAACTGATTTTACTACTTTTTACTAGTGACTGTTTCAGTCGCTGTTTTGGGTCCAACTGATTTTACTACTTTTTACTTGTGACTGTTTCAGTCGCTGTTTTCGGTCCAACTGATTTTATTACTTTTTACTTCTGATTGTTTCAGTCGCTATTTTCGGTCCAAGTGATTTTACTACTTTTTTCTAGTGACTGTTTCAGTCGCTGTTTTGGGTCCAACTGATTTTACTACTTTTTACTAGTGACTGTTTCAGTCGCTATTTTCGGTTCAACTGATTTTACTACTTTTTACTAGTGACTGTTTCAGTCGCTATTTTCGGTCCAACTGATTTTATTACTTTTTACTACTGATTGTTTCAGTCGCTATTTTCGGTTCAACTGATTTTACTACGTTTTTCTAGTCACTGTTTCAGTCGCTGTTTTGGGTCCAACTGATTTTACTACTTTTTACTAGTGAATGTTTCAGTCGCTATTTTGGGTCCAACGGATTTTACTACTTTTTGCTAGTGACTGTTTCAGTCACTATTTTCGGTTCAACTGATTTTACTACTTTTTACTAGTGACTGTTTCAGTCGCTATTTTCGGACCAACTGATTTTATTGCTTTTTACTACTGACTGTTTCAGTCGCTATTTTCGGTCCAATTTATTTTACTACTTTTTACTACTTATTGTTTCAGTCGCTGTTTTCGGTTAAACTGATTTTACTACTCTTTTCTAGTGACTGTTTCAGTCGCTGTTTTGGGTCCAACTGATTTTACTACTTTTTACTAGTGACTGTTTCAGTCGCTGTTTTGGGTCCAACGGATTTTACTACTTTTTGCTAGTGACTGTTTCAGTCGCTATTTTCGGTTCAACTGATTTTACTACTTTTTACTAGTGACTGTTTCATTCGCTATTTTCGGTCCAACTGATTTTATTGCTTTTTATTTCTGACTGTTTCAGTCGCTATTTTCGGTTCAACTGATTTTACTACTTTTATCTAGTGACTGTTCAGTCGCTATTTTCGGTCCAACTGATTTTATTACTTTTTACTACTGACTGTTTCAGTCGCTATTTTCGGTCCAACTGATTTTACTACTCTTTTCTAGTGACTGTTTCAGTCGCTGTTTTGGGTCCAACTGATTTTACTACTTTTTACTAGTGACTGTTTCAGTCGCTGTTTTGGGTCCAACGGATTTTACTACTTTTTGCTAGTGACTGTTTCAGTCGCTATTTTCGGTTCAACTGATTTTACCACTTTTTACTAGTGACTGTTTCAGTCGCTATTTTCGGTCCAACTGATTTTATTGCTTTTTATTACTGACTGTTTCAGTCGCTATTTTCAGTTCAACTGATTTTACTACTTTTAACTAGTGACTGTTCAGTCGCTATTTTCGGTCCAACTGATTTTATTACTTTTTACTACTGACTGTTTCAGTCGCTATTTTCGGTCCCACTGATTTTACTACTCTTTTCTAGTGACTGTTTCAGTCGCTGTTTTCGGCCCAACTGATTATACTACGTTTTACTGGTGACTGTTTCAGTCGCTATTTTCGGTTCAACTGATATTACTACTTTTTACTAGTGACTGTTTCAGTCGCTATTTTCGGTCCAACTGATTTTACTACTCTTTTCTAGTGACTGTTTCAGTCGGTATTTTCGGTCCAACTGATTTTACTACTTTTTACTAGTGACTGTTTCAGTCGCTGTTTTGGGTCCAACGGATTTTACTACGTTTTACTAGCGACGGTTTCAGCCGCTATTTTCGGTCCAACTGATTTTACTACTTTTTACTTGTGACTGTTTCAGTCGCTGTTTTGGGTCCAACTGTTTTTACTACTTTTTACTAGTGACTGTTTCAATCGCTCTCTTCGGTCCAACGGATTTTACTACTTTTTATTAGTGACCGCCTCAGTCGCTGTTTTCGGTCCAACGGATTTTACTACTTTTTATTAGTGAGTTTCAGTCGGTATTGTCGGTCCAACTGATTTTACTACTTTTTACTAGTGACTGTTTCAGTCGCTGTTTTGGGTCCAACGGATTTTACTACTTTTGCTAGTGACTGTTTCAGTCGCTATTTTCGAATCAACTGATTTTACTACTTTTTACTACTGACTGTTTCAGTCGCTATTTTGGGTATAACTGATTTTACTACTCTTTTCTAGTGACTGTTTCAGTCGCTGTTTTCGGCCCAACTGATTTTACTACGTTTTACTTTTGACTGTTTCAGTCGCTATTTTCGGTTCAACTGATTTTACTACTTTTTACTAGTGACTGTTTCAGTCGCTATTTTCGGTCCAACTGATTTTATTACATTTTACTACTGATTGTTTCAGTCGCTATTTTCGGTCCAACTGATTTTACTACTTTTTTCTAGTGACTGTTTCAGTCGCTGTTTTGGGTCCAACGGATTTTACTACTTTTTACTAGTGACTGTTTCAGTCGCTGGTTTTGGTTCAACTGATTTTATTACTTTTTACTAGTGACTGTTTTAGTCGCTATTTTTGGTCCAACTGATTTTACTACTTTTTATTAGTGACTGTTTAAGTCGGTATTTTCGGTCCAACTGATTTTACTACTTTTTACTAGTGACTGTTTCAGTCGCTGTTTTGGGTCCAACGGATTTTACTACTTTTGCTAGTGACTGTTTCAGTCGCTATTTTCGGTTCAACTGATTTTACTACTTTTTACTACTTATTGTTTCAGTCGCTGTTTTCGGTAAAACTGATTTTACTACTTTTTGCTACTGATTGTTTCAGTCGCTATTTTCGGTCCAACTGATTTTACTACTTTTTTCTAGTGACTGTTTCAGTCGCGGTTTTGGGTCCAACTGATTTTACTACGTTTTACTGGTGACTGTTTCAGTCGCTGTTTTGGGTCCAACGGATTTTACTACTTTTTATTAGTGACTGTTTCAGTCGCTGTTTTCGGTCCAACGGATTTTACTACTTTTTACTAGTTACTGTTTCAGTCGCTATTTTCGGTCCAACTGATTTTACTACTTTTTACTAGTGACTGTTTCAATCGCTCTTTTCGGTCCAACGGATTTTACTACTTTTTATTAGTGACAGTCTCAGTCGCTGTTTTCGGTCCAACGGATTTTACTACTTTTTATTAGTGTCTGTTTCAGTCGGTATTTTCGGTCCAACTGATTTTACTACTTTTTACTTGTGACTGTTTCAGTCGCTGTTTTCGGTTAAACTGATTTTACTACTATTTGCTAGTGACTATTTGAGTCGCTGGTTTCGGTCCAACTGATTTTAATACTTTTTACTAGCGACCGTTTCAGCCGCTATTTTCGGTCCAACTGATTTTACCACTTTTTACTTGTGACTGTTTCAGTCGCTGTTTTGGGTCCAACGGATTTTACTACTTTTTACTAGTGACTGTTTCAATCGCTCTTTTCGGTCCAGCGGATTTTACTACTTTTTATTAGTGACCGTCTCAGTCGCTGTTTTCGGTCCAACGGATTTTACTACTTTTTATTAGTGACTGTTTCAGTCGGTATTTTCGGTCCAACTGATTTTACTACTTTTTGCTAGTGACTGTTTCAGTCGCGATTTTCGGTCCAACTGATTTTACTACTTTTTGCTAGTGACTGTTTCAGTCGCTATTTTCGGTCCAACTGATTTTACTACTTTTTACTAGTGACTGTTTCAGTCGCTATTTTCGGTCCAACTGACTTTATTACTTTTTACTACTGATGGTTTCAGTCGCTATTTTCGGTCCAACTGATTTTACTACTTTTTTCTAGTGACTGTTTCAGTCGCTGTTTTGGGTCCAACGGATTTTACTACTTTTTACTAGTGACTGTTTCTGTCTCTATTTTCGGTCCAACTGATTTTACTACGTTTTACTGGTGACTGTTTCAGTCGCTGTTTTGGGTCCAACGGATTTTACTACTTTTTACTAGTGACTGTTTCAGTCGCTGTTTTCGGTCCAACGGATTTTACTAATTTTTACTAGTTACTGTTTCAGTCGCTATTTTCGGTCCAACTGATTTTACTACTTTTTACTAGTGACTGTTTCAATCGCTCTTTTCGGTCCAACGGATTTTACTACCTTTTATTAGTAACCGTCTCAGTCGCTGTTTTCGGTCCAACGGATTTTACTACTTTTTATTAGTGACTGTTTCAGTCGCTATTTTCGGTCCAACTGATTTTACTACTTTTTACTAGTGACTGTTTCAGTCGCTATTTTCAGTCCAACTGATTTTATTGCTTTTTACTACTGACTGTTTCAGTCGCTATTTTCGGTCCAATTGATTTTACTACTTTTTACTACTTATTGTTTCAGTCGCTGTTTCCGGTTAAACTGATTTTACTACTTTTTACTAGTGACTGTTTCAGTCGCTATTTTCGGTCCAACTGATTTTATTACTTTTTACTACTGACTGTTTCAGTCGCTATTTTCGGTCCAACTGATTTTACTACACTTTTCTAGTGACTGTTTCAGTCGCTGTTTTGGGTCCAACGGATTTTATTGCTTTTTACTAGCGACTGTTTCAGTCGGTATTTTCGGTCCAACTGATTTTACTATTTTTTATTAGTGACCGTCTCAGTCGCTGTTTTCGGTCCAACGGATTTTACTACTTTTTATTAGTGACTGTTTCAGTCGGTATTTTCGGTCCAACTGATTTTACTACTTTTTACTAGTGACTGTTTCAGTCGCTGTTTTGGGTCCAACGGATTTTACTACTTTTTGCTAGTGACTGTTTCAGTCGCTATTTTCGGTTCAACTGATTTTACTACTTTTTACTAGTGACTGTTTCAGTCGCTATTTTCGGTCCAACTGATTTTATTGCTTTTTATTACTGACTGTTTCAATCGCTATTTTGGGTCCAATTGATTTTACTACTTCTTGCTAGTGACTGTTTCAGTCGCTATTTTCGGTTCAACTGATTTTACTACTTTTAACTAGTGACTGTTCAGTCGCTATTTTCGGTCCAACTGATTTTATTACTTTTTACTACTGACTGTTTCAGTCGCTATTTTCGGTCCAACTGATTTTACTACTTTTTACTAGTGACTGTTTCAGTCGCTGTTTTGGGTCCAACGGATTTTACTACGTTTTACTAGCGACGGTTTCAGCCGCTATTTTCGGTCCAACTGATTTTACTACTTTTTACTTGTGACTGTTTCAGTCGTTGTTTTGGGTCCAACTGATTTTACTACTTTTACTAGTGACTGATTCAATCGCTATTTTCGGTTCAACGGATTTTACTACTTTTTATTAGTGACCGTCTCAGTCGCTGTTTTCGGTCCAACGGATTTTACTACTTTTTTTTAGTGACTGTTTCAGTCGGTATTGTCGGTCCAACTGATTTTACTACTTTTTACTAATGACTGTTTCAGTCGCTGTTTTGGGTCCAACGGATTTTATTACTTTTTGCTAGTGACTGTTTCAGTCGCTATTTTCGGTTCAACTGATTTTACTACTTTTTACTAGTGACTGTTCAGTCGCTATTTTCGGTCCAACTGATTTTATTACTTTTTACTACTGACTGTTTCAGTCGCTATTTTCGGTCCAACTGATTTTACTACTCTTTTCTAGTGACTGTTTCAGTCGCTGTTTTCGGCCCAACTGATTATACTACGTTTTACTGGTGACTGTTTCAGTCGCTATTTTCGGTTCAACTGATTTTACTACTTTTTACTAGTGACTGTTTCAGTCGCTATTTTCGGTCCAACTGATTTTACTACTCTTTTCTAGTGACTGTTTCAGTCGGTATTTTCGGTCCAACTGATTTTACTACTTTTTACTAGTGACTGTTTCAGTCGCTGTTTTGGGTCCAACGGATTTTACTACGTTTTACTAGCGACGGTTTCAGCCGCTATTTTCGGTCCAACTGATTTTACTACTTTTTACTTGTGACTGTTTCAGTCGCTGTTTTGGGTCCAACTGTTTTTACTACTTTTTACTAGTGACTGTTTCAATCGCTCTCTTCGGTCCAACGGATTTTACTACTTTTTATTAGTGACCGCCTCAGTCGCTGTTTTCGGTCCAACGGATTTTACTACTTTTTATTAGTGAGTTTCAGTCGGTATTGTCGGTCCAACTGATTTTACTACTTTTTACTAGTGACTGTTTCAGTCGCTGTTTTGGGTCCAACGGATTTTACTACTTTTTGCTAGTGACTGTTTCAGTCGCTATTTTCGAATCAACTGATTTTACTACTTTTTACTACTGACTGTTTCAGTCGCTATTTTGGGTATAACTGATTTTACTACTCTTTTCTAGTGACTGTTTCAGTCGCTGTTTTCGGCCCAACTGATTTTACTACGTTTTACTTTTGACTGTTTCAGTCGCTATTTTCGGTTCAACTGATTTTACTACTTTTTACTAGTGACTGTTTCAGTCGCTATTTTCGGTCCAACTGATTTTATTACTTTTTACTACTGAGTGTTTCAGTCGCTATTTTCGGTCCAACTGGTTTTACTACTTTTTTCTAGTGACTGTTTCAGTCGCTGTTTTGGGTCCAACGGATTTTACTACTTTTTACTAGTGACTGTTTCAGTCGCTGGTTTTGGTTCAACTGATTTTATTACTTTTTACTAGTGACTGTTTTAGTCGCTATTTTCGGTCCAACTGATTTTACTACTTTTTATTAGTGACTGTTTAAGTCGGTATTTTCGGTCCAACTGATTTTACTACTTTTTACTAGTGACTGTTTCAGTCGCTGTTTTGGGTCCAACGGATTTTACTACTTTTGCTAGTGACTGTTTCAGTCGCTATTTTCGGTTCAACTGATTTTACTACTTTTTACTACTTATTGTTTCAGTCGCTGTTTTCGGTAAAACTGATTTTACTACTTTTTGCTAGTGACTGTTTCAGTCGCTATTTTCGGTCCAACTGATTTTATTACTTTTTACTACTGACTGTTTCAGTCGCTATTTTCGGTCCAACTGATTTTACTACTCTTTTCTAGTGACTGTTTCAGTCGCTGTTTTGGATCCAACTGATTTTACTACTTTTTACTAGTGACTGTTTCAGTCGCTGTTTTGGGTCCAACGGATTTTACTACTTTTTGCTAGTGACTGTTTCAGTCGCTATTTTCGGTTCAACTGATTTTACTACTTTTTACTAGTGACTGCTTCAGTCGCTATTTTCGTTCCAACTGATTTTATTGCTTTTCATTACTGACTGTTTCAGTCGCTATTTTGGGTCCAATTGATTTTACTACTTCTTGCTAGTGACTGTTTCAGTCGCTATTTTCGGTTCAACTGATTTTACTACTTTTAACTAGTGACTGTTCAGTCGCTATTTTCGGTCCAACTGATTTTACTACTTTTTACTTGTGACTGTTTCAGTCGCAGTTTTGGGTCCAACTGATTTTACTACTTTTTACTAGTGACTGTTTCAATCGCTATTTTCGGTCCAACGGATTTTACTACTTTTTATTAGTGACTGTTTCAGTCGGTATTGTCGGTCCAACTGATTTTACTACTTTTTACTAGTGACTGTTTCAGTCGCTGTTTTGGGTCCAACGGATTTTACTACTTTTTGCTAGTGACTGTTTCAGTCGCTATTTTCGGTTCAACTGATTTTACTACTTTTTACTAGTGACTGTTCAGTCGCTATTTTCGGTCCAACTGATTTTATTACTTTTTACTACTGACTGTTTCAGTCGCTATTTTCGGTCCAACTGATTTTACTACTCTTTTCTAGTGACTGTTTCAGTCGCTGTTTTCGGCCCAACTGATTATACTACGTTTTACTGGTGACTGTTTCAGTCGCTATTTTCGGTTCAACTGATTTTACTACTTTTTACTACTGACTGTTTCAGTCGCTATTTTCGGTCCAACTGATTTTACTACTCTTTTCTAGTGACTGTTTCAGTCGGTATTTTCGGTCCAACTGATTTTACTACTTTTTACTAGTGACTGTTTCAGTCGCTGTTTTGGGTCCAACGGATTTTACTACGTTTTACTAGCGACGGTTTCAGCCGCTATTTTCGGTCCAACTGATTTTACTACTTTTTACTTGTGACTGTTTCAGTCGCTGTTTTGGGTCCAACTGTTTTTACTACTTTTTACTAGTGACTGTTTCAATCGCTCTCTTCGGTCCAACGGATTTTACTACTTTTTATTAGTGACCGCCTCAGTCGCTGTTTTCGGTCCAACGGATTTTACTACTTTTTATTAGTGAGTTTCAGTCGGTATTGTCGGTCCAACTGATTTTACTACTTTTTACTAGTGACTGTTTCAGTCGCTGTTTTGGGTCCAACGGATTTTACTACTTTTTGCTAGTGACTGTTTCAGTCGCTATTTTCGAATCAACTGATTTTACTACTTTTTACTACTGACTGTTTCAGTCGCTATTTTGGGTATAACTGATTTTACTACTCTTTTCTAGTGACTGTTTCAGTCGCTGTTTTCGGCCCAACTGATTTTACTACGTTTTACTTTTGACTGTTTCAGTCGCTATTTTCGGTTCAACTGATTTTACTACTTTTTACTAGTGACTGTTTCAGTCGCTATTTTCGGTCCAACTGATTTTATTACTTTTTACTACTGATTGTTTCAGTCGCTATTTTCGGTCCAACTGGTTTTACTACTTTTTTCTAGTGACTGTTTCAGTCGCTGTTTTGGGTCCAACGGATTTTACTACTTTTTACTAGTGACTGTTTCAGTCGCTGGTTTTGGTTCAACTGATTTTATTACTTTTTACTAGTGACTGTTTTAGTCGCTATTTTCGGTCCAACTGATTTTACTACTTTTTATTAGTGACTGTTTAAGTCGGTATTTTCGGTCCAACTGATTTTACTACTTTTTACTAGTGACTGTTTCAGTCGCTGTTTTGGGTCCAACGGATTTTACTACTTTTGCTAGTGACTGTTTCAGTCGCTATTTTCGGTTCAACTGATTTTACTACTTTTTACTACTTATTGTTTCAGTCGCTGTTTTCGGTAAAACTGATTTTACTACTTTTTGCTAGTGACTGTTTCAGTCGCGATTTTCGGTCCAACTGATTTTATTACTTTTTACTACTGACTGTTTCAGTCGCTATTTTCGGTCCAACTGATTTTACTACTCTTTTCTAGTGACTGTTTCAGTCGCTGTTTTGGATCCAACTGATTTTACTACTTTTTACTAGTGACTGTTTCAGTCGCTGTTTTGGGTCCAACGGATTTTACTACTTTTTGCTAGTGACTGTTTCAGTCGCTATTTTCGGTTCAACTGATTTTACTACTTTTTACTAGTGACTGCTTCAGTCGCTATTTTCGTTCCAACTGATTTTATTGCTTTTCATTACTGACTGTTTCAGTCGCTATTTTGGGTCCAATTGATTTTACTACTTCTTGCTAGTGACTGTTTCAGTCGCTATTTTCGGTTCAACTGATTTTACTACTTTTAACTAGTGACTGTTCAGTCGCTATTTTCGGTCCAACTGATTTTACTACTTTTTACTTGTGACTGTTTCAGTCGCTGTTTTGGGTCCAACTGATTTTACTACTTTTTACTAGTGACTGTTTCAATCGCTATTTTCGGTCCAACGGATTTTACTACTTTTTATTAGTGACTGTTTCAGTCGGTATTGTCGGTCCAACTGATTTTACTACTTTTTACTAGTGACTGTTTCAGTCGCTGTTTTGGGTCCAACGGATTTTACTACTTTTTGCTAGTGACTGTTTCAGTCGCTATTTTCGGTTCAACTGATTTTACTACTTTTTACTAGTGACTGTTCAGTCGCTATTTTCGGTCCAACTGATTTTATTACTTTTTACTACTGACTGTTTCAGTCGCTATTTTCGGTCCAAATGATTTTACTACTCTTTTCTAGTGACTGTTTCAGTCGCTGTTTTGGGTCCAACGGATTTTACTACTTTTTACTAGTGACTGTTTCAGTCACTGGTTTCGGTCCAACTGGTTTTACTACTTTTTACTTGTGACTGTTTCAGTCGCTGTTTTGGGTCCAACGGATTTTACTACTTTTTACTAGCGACTGTTTCAGTCACTGGTTTCGGTTCCACTGATTTTATTACTTTTTACTAGTGACTGTTTCAGTCGCTGGTATCGGTTCAACTGATTTTATTACTTTTTACTAGTGACTGTTTCAGTCGCTATTTTCGGTCCAACTGATTTTACTACTTTTTATTAGTGACCGTTTCAGTCGCTGATTTCGGTCCAACGGATTTTAATACTTTTTATTAGTGACTGTTTCAGTCGGTATTTTCGGTCCAACTGATTTTACTACTTTTTGCTAGTGACTGTTTCAGTCGCTATTTTCGGTTCAACTGATTTTACTACTTTTACTACTGTCTGTTTCTGTCGCTATTTTCGGTCCAATTGATTTTACTACTTTTTACTACTGATTGTTTCAGTCGCTGTTTTCGGTTAAACTGATTTTACTACTTTTTACTAGTGACTGTTTCAGTCGCTATTTTCGGTTCAACTGATTTTACTACTTTTTACTAGTGACTGTTTCAGTCGCTGTTTTGGGTCCAACGGATTTTTCTACTTTTTACTAATGACTGTTTCAGTCGCTGGTTTTGGTTCAACTGATTTTATTACTTTTTACTAGTGACTGTTTCAGTCGCTATTTTCGGTCCAACTGATTTTACTACTTTTTATTAGTGACTGTTTCAGTCGGTATTTTCGGTCCAACTGATTTTACTACTTTTTACTAGTGACTGTTTCAGTCGCTGTTTAGGGTCCAACGGATTTTACTACTTTTTGCTAGTGACTGTTTCAGTCGCTATTTTCGGTTCAACTGATTTTACTACTTTTTAATAGTGACTGTTTCAGTCGCTATTTTCGGTCCAACTGATTTTATTACTTTTTACTACTGATTGTTTCAGTCGCTATTTTCGGTCCAACTGATTTTACTACTTTTTTATAGTGACTGTTTCAGTCGCTGTTTTGGGTCCAACGGATTTTACTACTTTTTACTAGTGACTGTTTCAGTCGCTATTTTCGGTTCAACTGATTTTACTACTTTTTACTAGTGACTGTTTCAGTCGCTGTTTTGGGTCCAACGGATTTTTCTACTTTTTACTAGTGACTGTTTCAGTCGCTGGTTTTGGTTCAACTGATTTTATTACTTTTTACTAGTGACTGTTTCAGTCGCTATTTTCGGTCCAACTGATTTTACTACTTTTTACTAGTGACTGTTTCAGTCGCTATTTTCGGTTCAACTGATTTTACTACTTTTTACTAGTGACTGTTACAGTCGCTATTTTCGGTCCAACTGATTTTATTACTTTTTACTACTGATTGTTTCAGTCGCTATTTTCGGTCCAACTGATTTTACTACTTTTTTCTAGTGACTGTTTCAGTCGCTATTTTCGGTCCAACTGATTTTACTACTTTTTATTAGTGACTGTTTCAGTCGGTATTTTCGGTCCAACTGATTTTACTACTTTTTACTAGTGACTGTTTCAGTCGCTGTTTTGGGTCCAACGGATTTTACTACTTTTTGCTAGTGACCGTTTCAGTCGCTATTTTCGGTTCAACTGATTTTACTACTTTTTACTAGTGACTGTTTCAGTCGCTATTTTCGGTCCAACTGATTTTATTGCTTTTTACTACTGACTGTTTCAGTCGCTATTTTCGTTCCAGTTTATTTTACTACTTTTTACTACTTATTGTTTCAGTCGCTGTTTTAGGTTAAACTGATTTTACTACTTATTACTAGTGACTGTTTCAGTCGCTATTTTCGGTCCAACTGATTTTATTACTTTTTACTACTGACTGTTTCAGTCGCTATTTTCGGTCCAACTGATTTTACTGCTCTTTTCTAATGACTGTTTCAGTCGCTGTTTTGGGTCCAACTGATTTTACTACTTTTTACTAGTGACTGTTTCAGTCGCTGTTTTGGGTCCAACGGATTTTACTACTTTTTGCTAGTGACTGTTTCAGTCGCTATTTTCGGTTCAACTGATTTTACTACTTTTTACTAGTGACTGTTTCAGTCGCTATTTTCGGTCCAACTGATTTTATTGCTTCTTATTACTGACTGTTTCAGTCGCTATTTTCGGTTCAACTGATTTTACTACTTTTAACTAGTGACTGTTCAGTCGCTATTTTCGGTCCAACTGATTTTATTACTTTTTACTACTGACTGTTTCAGTCGCTATTTTCGGTCCAACTGATTTTACTACTCTTTTCTAGTGACTGTTTCAGTCGGTATTTTCGGTCCAACTGATTTTACTACTTTTTACTGTTTACTGTTTCAGTCGCTGTTTTGGGTCCAACGGATTTTACTACGTTTTACTAGCGACGGTTTCAGCCGCTATTTTCGGTCCAACTGATTTTACTACTTTTTACTTGTGACTGTTTCAGTCGCTGTTTTGGGTCCAACTGATTTTACTACTTTTTACTAGTGACTGTTTCAATCGCTCTTTTCGGTCCAACGGATTTTACTACTTTTTATTAGTGACTGTTTCAGTCGGTATTGTCGGTCCAACTGATTTTACTACTTTTTACTAGTGACTGTTTCAGTCGCTGTTTTGGGTCCAACGGATTTTACTACTTTTTGCTAGTGACTGTTTCAGTCGCTATTTTCGTTTCAACTGATTTTACTACTTTTTACTAGTGACTGTTTCAATCGCTCTTTTCGGTCCAACGGATTTTACTACTTTTTATTAGTAACCGTCTCAGTCGCTGACTTCGGTCCAACGGATTTTACTACTTTTTATTAGTGACTGTTTCAGTCGGTATTTTCGGTCCAACTGATTTTACTACTTTTTACTAGTGACTGTTTCAGTCGCTGTTTTGGGTCCAACGGATTTTACTACTTTTTACTAGTTACTGTTTCAGTCGCTATTTTCGGTTCAACTGATTTTACTACTTTTTACTAGTGACTGTTTCAATCGCTCTTTTCGGTCCAACGGATTTTACTACTTTTTATTAGTAACCGTCTCAGTCGCTGATTTCGGTCCAATGGATTTTACTACTTTTTATTAGTGACTGTTTCAGTCGGTATTTTCGGTCCAACTGATTTTACTACTTTTTACTAGTGACTGTTTCAGTCGCTGTTTTGGGTCCAACGGATTTTACTACTTTTTACTAGTTACTGTTTCAGTCGGTATTTTCGGTCCAACTGATTTTACTACTTTTTACTAGTGACTGTTTCAATCGCTCTTTTCGGTCCAACGGATTTTACTACTTTTTATTAGTAACCGCCTCAGTCGCTGTTTTCGGTCCAACGGATTTTACTACTTTTTATTAGTAACCGCCTCAGTCGCTGTTTTCGGTCCAACGGATTTTACTACTTTTTATTAGTGACTGTTTCAGTCGGTATTTTCGGTCCAACTGATTTTACTACTTTTTACTAGTGACTGTTTCAGTCGCTGTTTTGGGTCCAACTGATTTTACTACTTTTTACTTGTGACTGTTTCAGTCGCTGTTTTCGGTCCAACTGATTTTATTACTTTTTACTTCTGATTGTTTCAGTCGCTATTTTCGGTCCAAGTGATTTTACTACTTTTTTCTAGTGACTGTTTCAGTCGCTGTTTTGGGTCCAACTGATTTTACTACTTTTTACTAGTGACTGTTTCAGTCGCTATTTTCGGTTCAACTGATTTTACTACTTTTTACTAGTGACTGTTTCAGTCGCTATTTTCGGTCCAACTGATTTTATTACTTTTTACTACTGATTGTTTCAGTCGCTATTTTCGGTTCAACTGATTTTACTACGTTTTTCTAGTCACTGTTTCAGTCGCTGTTTTGGGTCCAACTGATTTTACTACATTTTACTAGTGACTGTTTCAGTCGCTATTTTCGGTCCAACTGATTTTATTACTTTTTACTACTGATTGTTTCAGTCGCTATTTTCGGTCCAACTGATTTTACTACTTTTTTCTAGTGACTGTTTCAGTCGCTGTTTTGGGTCCAACTAATTTTACTACTTTTTACTAGTGACTGTTTCAGTCGCTATTTTCGGCTCAACTGATTTTACTACGTTTTACTGGTGACTGTTTCAGTCGCTATTTTCGGTTCAACTGATTTTACTACTTTTTTCTAGTGACTGTTTCAGTCGCTGTTTTGGGTTCAACGGATTTTACTACTTTTTACTAGTGACTGTTTCAGTCGCTGGTTTTTATTCAACTGATTTTATTACTTTTTACTAGTGACTGTTTCAGTCGCTATTTTCGGTCCAACTAATTTTACTACTTTTTATTAGTGACCGTCTCAGTCGCTGTTTTCGGTCCAAGGGATTTTACTACTTTCTATTAGTGACTGTTTCAGTCGGTATTTTCGGTCCAACTGATTTTACTACTTTTTACTAGTGACTGTTTCAGTCGCTGCTTTGGGTACAACGGATTTTACTACGTTTTACTAGCGACGGTTTCAGCCGCTATTTTCGGTCCAACTGATTTTACTACTTTTTACTTGTGACTGTTTCAGTCGCTGTTTTGGGTCCAACTGATTTTACTACTTTTTACTAGTGACTGTTTCAATCGCTCTCTTCGGTCCAACGGATTTTACTACTTTTTATTAGTGACCGTCTCAGTCGCTGTTTTCGGTCCAACGGATTTTACTACTTTTTATTAGTGACTGTTTCAGTCGGTATTTTCGGTTCAACTGATTTTACTACTTTTTACGAGTGACTGTTTCAGTCGCTGTTTTGGGTCCAACTGATTTTACTACTTTTTACTTGTGACTGTTTCAGTCGCTGTTATCGGTCCAACTGATTTTATTGCTTTTTACTACTGATTGTTTCAGTCGCTATTTTCGGTCCAACTGATTTTACTACTTTTTTCTAGTGACTGTTTCAGTCGCTGTTTTGGGTCCAACTGACTTTACTACTTTTTACTAGTGACTGTTTCAGTCGCTATTTTCGTTTCAACTGATTTTACTACTTTTTACTAGTGACTGTTTCAATCGCTCTTTTCGGTCCAACGGATTTTACTACTTTTTATTAGTAACCGTCTCAGTCGCTGACTTCGGTCCAACGGATTTTACTACTTTTTATTAGTGACTGTTTCAGTCGGTATTTTCGGTCCAACTGATTTTACTACTTTTTACTAGTGACTGTTTCAGTCGCTGTTTTGGGTCCAACGGATTTTACTACTTTTTACTAGTTACTGTTTCAGTCGCTATTTTCGGTTCAACTGATTTTACTACTTTTTACTAGTGACTGTTTCAATCGCTCTTTTCGGTCCAACGGATTTTACTACTTTTTATTAGTAACCGTCTCAGTCGCTGATTTCGGTCCAACGGATTTTACTACTTTTTATTAGTGACTGTTTCAGTCGGTATTTTCGGTCCAACTGATTTTACTACTTTTTACTAGTGACTGTTTCAGTCGCTGTTTTGGGTCCAACGGATTTTACTACTTTTTACTAGTTACTGTTTCAGTCGGTATTTTCGGTCCAACTGATTTTACTACTTTTTACTAGTGACTGTTTCAATCGCTCTTTTCGGTCCAACGGATTTTACTACTTTTTATTAGTAACCGCCTCAGTCGCTGTTTTCGGTCCAACGGATTTTACTACTTTTTATTAGTAACCGCCTCAGTCGCTGTTTTCGGTCCAACGGATTTTACTACTTTTTATTAGTGACTGTTTCAGTCGGTATTTTCGGTCCAACTGATTTTACTACTTTTTACTAGTGACTGTTTCAGTCGCTGTTTTGGGTCCAACTGATTTTACTACTTTTTACTTGTGACTGTTTCAGTCGCTGTTTTCGGTCCAACTGATTTTATTACTTTTTACTTCTGATTGTTTCAGTCGCTATTTTCGGTCCAAGTGATTTTACTACTTTTTTCTAGTGACTGTTTCAGTCGCTGTTTTGGGTCCAACTGATTTTACTACTTTTTACTAGTGACTGTTTCAGTCGCTATTTTCGGTTCAACTGATTTTACTACTTTTTACTAGTGACTGTTTCAGTCGCTATTTTCGGTCCAACTGATTTTATTACTTTTTACTACTGATTGTTTCAGTCGCTATTTTCGGTTCAACTGATTTTACTACGTTTTTCTAGTCACTGTTTCAGTCGCTGTTTTGGGTCCAACTGATTTTACTACTTTTTACTAGTGAATGTTTCAGTCGCTATTTTGGGTCCAACGGATTTTACTACTTTTTGCTAGTGACTGTTTCAGTCACTATTTTCGGTTCAACTGATTTTACTACTTTTTACTAGTGACTGTTTCAGTCGCTATTTTCGGTCCAACTGATTTTATTGCTTTTTACTACTGACTGTTTCAGTCGCTATTTTCGGTCCAATTTATTTTACTACTTTTTACTACTTATTGTTTCAGTCGCTGTTTTCGGTTAAACTGATTTTACTACTCTTTTCTAGTGACTGTTTCAGTCGCTGTTTTGGGTCCAACTGATTTTACTACTTTTTACTAGTGACTGTTTCAGTCGCTGTTTTGGGTCCAACGGATTTTACTACTTTTTGCTAGTGACTGTTTCAGTCGCTATTTTCGGTTCAACTGATTTTACTACTTTTTACTAGTGACTGTTTCATTCGCTATTTTCGGTCCAACTGATTTTATTGCTTTTTATTTCTGACTGTTTTAGTCGCTATTTTCGGTTCAACTGATTTTACTACTTTTATCTAGTGACTGTTCAGTCGCTATTTTCGGTCCAACTGATTTTATTACTTTTTACTACTGACTGTTTCAGTCGCTATTTTCGGTCCAACTGATTTTACTACTCTTTTCTAGTGACTGTTTCAGTCGCTGTTTTGGGTCCAACTGATTTTACTACTTTTTACTAGTGACTGTTTCAGTCGCTGTTTTGGGTCCAACGGATTTTACTACTTTTTGCTAGTGACTGTTTCAGTCGCTATTTTCGGTTCAACTGATTTTACCACTTTTTACTAGTGACTGTTTCAGTCGCTATTTTCGGTCCAACTGATTTTATTGCTTTTTATTACTGACTGTTTCAGTCGCTATTTTCAGTTCAACTGATTTTACTACTTTTAACTAGTGACTGTTCAGTCGCTATTTTCGGTCCAACTGATTTTATTACTTTTTACTACTGACTGTTTCAGTCGCTATTTTCGGTCCCAATGATTTTACTACTCTTTTCTAGTGACTGTTTCAGTCGCTGTTTTCGGCCCAACTGATTATACTACGTTTTACTGGTGACTGTTTCAGTCGCTATTTTCGGTTCAACTGATTTTACTACTTTTTACTAGTGACTGTTTCAGTCGCTATTTTCGGTCCAACTGATTTTATTACTCTTTTCTAGTGACTGTTTCAGTCGGTATTTTCGGTCCAACTGATTTTACTACTTTTTACTAGTGACTGTTTCAGTCGCTGTTTTGGGTCCTACGGATTTTACTACGTTTTACTAGCGACGGTTTCAGCCGCTATTTTCGGTCCAACTGATTTTACTACTTTTTACTTGTGACTGTTTCAGTCGCTGTTTTGGGTCCAACTGTTTTTACTACTTTTTACTAGTGACTGTTTCAATCGCTCTCTTCGGTCCAACGGATTTTACTACTTTTTATTAGTGACCGCCTCAGTCGCTGTTTTCGGTCCAACGGATTTTACTACTTTTTATTAGTGAGTTTCAGTCGGTATTGTCGGTCCAACTGATTTTACTACTTTTTACTAGTGACTGTTTCAGTCGCTGTTTTGGGTCCAACGGATTTTACTACTTTTTGCTAGTGACTGTTTCAGTCGCTATTTTCGAATCAACTGATTTTACTACTTTTTACTACTGACTGTTTCAGTCGCTATTTTGGGTATAACTGATTTTACTACTCTTTTCTAGTGACTGTTTCAGTCGCTGTTTTCGGCCCAACTGATTTTACTACGTTTTACTTTTGACTGTTTCAGTCGCTATTTTCGGTTCAACTGATTTTACTACTTTTTACTAGTGACTGTTTCAGTCGCTATTTTCGGTCCAACTGATTTTATTACATTTTACTACTGATTGTTTCAGTCGCTATTTTCGGTCCAACTGATTTTACTACTTTTTTCTAGTGACTGTTTCAGTCGCTGTTTTGGGTCCAACGGATTTTACTACTTTTTACTAGTGACTGTTTCAGTCGCTGGTTTTGGTTCAACTGATTTTATTACTTTTTACTAGTGACTGTTTTAGTCGCTATTTTCGGTCCAACTGATTTTACTACTTTTTATTAGTGACTGTTTAAGTCGGTATTTTCGGTCCAACTGATTTTACTACTTTTTACTAGTGACTGTTTCAGTCGCTGTTTTGGGTCCAACGGATTTTACTACTTTTGCTAGTGACTGTTTCAGTCGCTATTTTCGGTTCAACTGATTTTACTACTTTTTACTACTTATTGTTTCAGTCGCTGTTTTCGGTAAAACTGATTTTACTACTTTTTGCTACTGATTGTTTCAGTCGCTATTTTCGGTCCAACTGATTTTACTACTTTTTTCTAGTGACTGTTCCAGTCGCTGTTTTGGGTCCAACTGATTTTACTACGTTTTACTGGTGACTGTTTCAGTCGCTGTTTTGGGTCCAACGGATTTTACTACTTTTTATTAGTGACTGTTTCAGTCGCTGTTTTCGGTCCAACGGATTTTACTACTTTTTACTAGTTACTGTTTCAGTCGCTATTTTCGGTCCAACTGATTTTACTACTTTTTACTAGTGACTGTTTCAATCGCTCTTTTCGGTCCAACGGATTTTACTACTTTTTATTAGTGACAGTCTCAGTCGCTGTTTTCGGTCCGACGGATTTTACTACTTTTTATTAGTGTCTGTTTCAGTCGGTATTTTCGGTCCAACTGATTTTACTACTTTTTACTTGTGACTGTTTCAGTCGCTGTTTTCGGTTAAACTGATTTTACTACTATTTGCTAGTGACTATTTGAGTCGCTGGTTTCGGTCCAACTGATTTTAATACTTTTTACTAGCGACCGTTTCAGCCGCTATTTTCGGTCCAACTGATTTTACCACTTTTTACTTGTGACTGTTTCAGTCGCTGTTTTGGGTCCAACGGATTTTACTACTTTTTACTAGTGACTGTTTCAATCGCTCTTTTCGGTCCAGCGGATTTTACTACTTTTTATTAGTGACCGTCTCAGTCGCTGTTTTCGGTCCAACGGATTTTACTTCTTTTTATTAGTGACTGTTTCAGTCGGTATTTTCGGTCCAACTGATTTTACTACTTTTTGCTAGTGACTGTTTCAGTCGCGATTTTCGGTCCAACTGATTTTACTACTTTTTGCTAGTGACTGTTTCAGTCGCTATTTTCGGTCCAACTGATTTTACTACTTTTTACTAGTGACTGTTTCAGTCGCTATTTTCGGTCCAACTGACTTTATTACTTTTTACTACTGATGGTTTCAGTCGCTATTTTCGGTCCAACTGATTTTACTACTTTTTTCTAGTGACTGTTTCAGTCGCTGTTTTGGGTCCAACGGATTTTACTACTTTTTACTAGTGACTGTTTCTGTCTCTATTTTCGGTCCAACTGATTTTACTACGTTTTACTGGTGACTGTTTCAGTCGCTGTTTTGGGTCCAACGGATTTTACTACTTTTTATTAGTGACTGTTTCAGTCGGTATTTTCGGTCCAACTGATTTTACTACTTTTTACTAGTGACTGTTTCAGTCGCTGTTTTGGGTCCAACTGATTTTACTACTTTTTACTTGTGACTGTTTCAGTCGCTGTTTTCGGTCCAACTGATTTTATTACTTTTTACTTCTGATTGTTTCAGTCGCTATTTTCGGTCCAAGTGATTTTACAACTTTTTTCTAGTGACTGTTTCAGTCGCTGTTTTGGGTCCAACTGATTTTACTACTTTTTACTAGTGACTGTTTCAGTCGCTATTTTCGGTTCAACTGATTTTACTACTTTTTACTAGTGACTGTTTCAGTCGCTATTTTCGGTCCAACTGATTTTATTACTTTTTACTACTGATTGTTTCAGTCGCTATTTTCGGTTCAACTGATTTTACTACGTTTTTCTAGTCACTGTTTCAGTCGCTGTTTTGGGTCCAACTGATTTTACTACTTTTTACTAGTGAATGTTTCAGTCGCTATTTTGGGTCCAACGGATTTTACTACTTTTTGCTAGTGACTGTTTCAGTCACTATTTTCGGTTCAACTGATTTTACTACTTTTTACTAGTGACTGTTTCAGTCGCTATTTTCGGACCAACTGATTTTATTGCTTTTTACTACTGACTGTTTCAGTCGCTATTTTCGGTCCAATTTATTTTACTACTTTTTACTACTTATTGTTTCAGTCGCTGTTTTCGGTTAAACTGATTTTACTACTCTTTTCTAGTGACTGTTTCAGTCGCTGTTTTGGGTCCAACTGATTTTACTACTTTTTACTAGTGACTGTTTCAGTCGCTGTTTTGGGTCCAACGGATTTTACTACTTTTTGCTAGTGACTGTTTCAGTCGCTATTTTCGGTTCAACTGATTTTACTACTTTTTACTAGTGACTGTTTCATTCGCTATTTTCGGTCCAACTGATTTTATTGCTTTTTATTTCTGACTGTTTCAGTCGCTATTTTCGGTTCAACTGATTTTACTACTTTTATCTAGTGACTGTTCAGTCGCTATTTTCGGTCCAACTGATTTTATTACTTTTTACTACTGACTGTTTCAGTCGCTATTTTCGGTCCAACTGATTTTACTACTCTTTTCTAGTGACTGTTTCAGTCGCTGTTTTGGGTCCAACTGATTTTACTACTTTTTACTAGTGACTGTTTCAGTCGCTGTTTTGGGTCCAACGGATTTTACTACTTTTTGCTAGTGACTGTTTCAGTCGCTATTTTCGGTTCAACTGATTTTACCACTTTTTACTAGTGACTGTTTCAGTCGCTATTTTCGGTCCAACTGATTTTATTGCTTTTTATTACTGACTGTTTCAGTCGCTATTTTCAGTTCAACTGATTTTACTACTTTTAACTAGTGACTGTTCAGTCGCTATTTTCGGTCCAACTGATTTTATTACTTTTTACTACTGACTGTTTCAGTCGCTATTTTCGGTCCCACTGATTTTACTACTCTTTTCTAGTGACTGTTTCAGTCGCTGTTTTCGGCCCAACTGATTATACTACGTTTTACTGGTGACTGTTTCAGTCGCTATTTTCGGTTCAACTGATATTACTACTTTTTACTAGTGACTGTTTCAGTCGCTATTTTCGGTCCAACTGATTTTACTACTCTTTTCTAGTGACTGTTTCAGTCGGTATTTTCGGTCCAACTGATTTTACTACTTTTTACTAGTGACTGTTTCAGTCGCTGTTTTGGGTCCAACGGATTTTACTACGTTTTACTAGCGACGGTTTCAGCCGCTATTTTCGGTCCAACTGATTTTACTACTTTTTACTTGTGACTGTTTCAGTCGCTGTTTTGGGTCCAACTGTTTTTACTACTTTTTACTAGTGACTGTTTCAATCGCTCTCTTCGGTCCAACGGATTTTACTACTTTTTATTAGTGACCGCCTCAGTCGCTGTTTTCGGTCCAACGGATTTTACTACTTTTTATTAGTGAGTTTCAGTCGGTATTGTCGGTCCAACTGATTTTACTACTTTTTACTAGTGACTGTTTCAGTCGCTGTTTTGGGTCCAACGGATTTTACTACTTTTTGCTAGTGACTGTTTCAGTCGCTATTTTCGAATCAACTGATTTTACTACTTTTTACTACTGACTGTTTCAGTCGCTATTTTGGGTATAACTGATTTTACTACTCTTTTCTAGTGACTGTTTCAGTCGCTGTTTTCGGCCCAACTGATTTTACTACGTTTTACTTTTGACTGTTTCAGTCGCTATTTTCGGTTCAACTGATTTTACTACTTTTTACTAGTGACTGTTTCAGTCGCTATTTTCGGTCCAACTGATTTTATTACATTTTACTACTGATTGTTTCAGTCGCTATTTTCGGTCCAACTGATTTTACTACTTTTTTCTAGTGACTGTTTCAGTCGCTGTTTTGGGTCCAACGGATTTTACTACTTTTTACTAGTGACTGTTTCAGTCGCTGGTTTTGGTTCAACTGATTTTATTACTTTTTACTAGTGACTGTTTTAGTCGCTATTTTCGGTCCAACTGATTTTACTACTTTTTATTAGTGACTATTTAAGTCGGTATTTTCGGTCCAACTGATTTTACTACTTTTTACTAGTGACTGTTTCAGTCGCTGTTTTGGGTCCAACGGATTTTACTACTTTTGCTAGTGACTGTTTCAGTCGCTATTTTCGGTTCAACTGATTTTACTACTTTTTACTACTTATTGTTTCAGTCGCAGTTTTCGGTAAAACTGATTTTACTACTTTTTGCTACTGATTGTTTCAGTCGCTATTTTCGGTCCAACTGATTTTACTACTTTTTTCTAGTGACTGTTTCAGTCGCGGTTTTGGGTCCAACTGATTTTACTACGTTTTACTGGTGACTGTTTCAGTCGCTGTTTTGGGTCCAACGGATTTTACTACTTTTTATTAGTGACTGTTTCAGTCGCTGTTTTCGGTCCAACGGATTTTACTACTTTTTACTAGTTACTGTTTCAGTCGCTATTTTCGGTCCAACTGATTTTACTACTTTTTACTAGTGACTGTTTCAATCGCTCTTTTCGGTCCAACGGATTTTACTACTTTTTATTAGTGACAGTCTCAGTCGCTGTTTTCGGTCCAACGGATTTTACTACTTTTTATTAGTGTCTGTTTCAGTCGGTATTTTCGGTCCAACTGATTTTACTACTTTTTACTTGTGACTGTTTCAGTCGCTGTTTTCGGTTAAACTGATTTTACTACTATTTGCTAGTGACTATTTGAGTCGCTGGTTTCGGTCCAACTGATTTTAATACTTTTTACTAGCGACCGTTTCAGCCGCTATTTTCGGTCCAACTGATTTTACCACTTTTTCTTGTGACTGTTTCAGTCGCTGTTTTGGGTCCAACGGATTTTACTACTTTTTACTAGTGACTGTTTCAATCGCTCTTTTCGGTCCAGCGGATTTTACTACTTTTTATTAGTGACCGTCTCAGTCGCTGTTTTCGGTCCAACGGATTTTACTACTTTTTATTAGTGACTGTTTCAGTCGGTATTTTCGGTCCAACTGATTTTACTACTTTTTGCTAGTGACTGTTTCAGTCGCGATTTTCGGTCCAACTGATTTTACTACTTTTTGCTAGTGACTGTTTCAGTCGCTATTTTCGGTCCAACTGATTTTACTACTTTTTACTAGTGACTGTTTCAGTCGCTATTTTCGGTCCAACTGACTTTATTACTTTTTACTACTGATGGTTTCAGTCGCTATTTTCGGTCCAACTGATTTTACTACTTTTTTCTAGTGACTGTTTCAGTCGCTGTTTTGGGTCCAACGGATTTTACTACTTTTTACTAGTGACTGTTTCTGTCTCTATTTTCGGTCCAACTGATTTTACTACGTTTTACTGGTGACTGTTTCAGTCGCTGTTTTGGGTCCAACGGATTTTACTACTTTTTACTAGTGACTGTTTCAGTCGCTGTTTTCGGTCCAACGGGTTTTACTAATTTTTACTAGTTACTGTTTCAGTCGCTATTTTCGGTCCAACTGATTTTACTACTTTTTACTAGTGACTGTTTCAATCGCTCTTTTCGGTCCAACGGATTTTACTACCTTTTATTAGTA
This sequence comes from Rhynchophorus ferrugineus, assembly GCF_030347505.1. NCBI lineage: Eukaryota > Metazoa > Arthropoda > Insecta > Coleoptera > Curculionidae > Rhynchophorus > Rhynchophorus ferrugineus. Next base: position 20,073,800 of record NW_027472589.1, read on the forward strand.
ACCGTCTCAGTCGCTGTTTTCGGTCCAACGGATTTTACTACTTTTTATTAGTGACTGTTTCAGTCGGTATTTTCGGTCCAACTGATTTTACTACTTTTTACTAGTGACCGTTTCAGTTGCTGTTTTGGGTCCAACGGATTTTATTACTTTTTGCTAGTGACTGTTTCAGTCGCTATTTTCGGTTCAACTGATTTTACTACTTTTTACTAGTGACTGTTTCAGTCGCTATTTTCAGTCCAACTGATTTTATTGCTTTTTACTACTGACTGTTTCAGTCGCTATTTTCGGTCCAATTGATTTTACTACTTTTTACTACTTATTGTTTCAGTCGCTGTTTCCGGTTAAACTGATTTTACTACTTTTTACTAGTGACTGTTTCAGTCGCTATTTTCGGTCCAACTGATTTTATTACTTTTTACTACTGACTGTTTCAGTCGCTATTTTCGGTCCAACTGATTTTACTACACTTTTCTAGTGACTGTTTCAGTCGCTGTTTTGGGTCCAACGGATTTTATTGCTTTTTACTAGCGACTGTTTCAGTCGGTATTTTCGGTCCAACTGATTTTACTATTTTTTATTAGTGACCGTCTCAGTCGCTGTTTTCGGTCCAACGGATTTTACTACTTTTTATTAGTGACTGTTTCAGTCGGTATTTTCGGTCCAACTGATTTTACTACTTTTTACTAGTGACTGTTTCAGTCGCTGTTTTGGGTCCAACGGATTTTACTACTTTTTGCTAGTGACTGTTTCAGTCGCTATTTTCGGTTCAACTGATTTTACTACTTTTTACTAGTGACTGTTTCAGTCGCTATTTTCGGTCCAACTGATTTTATTGCTTTTTATTACTGACTGTTTCAATCGCTATTTTGGGTCCAATTGATTTTACTACTTCTTGCTAGTGACTGTTTCAGTCGCTATTTTCGGTTCAACTGATTTTACTACATTTAACTAGTGACTGTTCAGTCGCTATTTTCGGTCCAACTGATTTTATTACTTTTTACTACTGACTGTTTCAGTCGCTATTTTCGGTCCAACTGATTTTACTACTTTTTACTAGTGACTGTTTCAGTCGCTGTTTTGGGTCCAACGGATTTTACTACGTTTTACTAGCGACGGTTTCAGCCGCTATTTTCGGTCCAACTGATTTTACTACTTTTTACTTGTGACTGTTTCAGTCGTTGTTTTGGGTCCAACTGATTTTACTACTTTTACTAGTGACTGATTCAATCGCTATTTTCGGTTCAACGGATTTTACTACTTTTTATTAGTGACCGTCTCAGTCGCTGTTTTCGGTCCAACGGATTTTACTACTTTTTTTTAGTGACTGTTTCAGTCGGTATTGTCGGTCCAACTGATTTTACTACTTTTTACTAATGACTGTTTCAGTCGCTGTTTTGGGTCCAACGGATTTTATTACTTTTTGCTAGTGACTGTTTCAGTCGCTATTTTCGGTTCAACTGATTTTACTACTTTTTACTAGTGACTGTTCAGTCGCTATTTTCGGTCCAACTGATTTTATTACTTTTTACTACTGACTGTTTCAGTCGCTATTTTCGGTCCAACTGATTTTACTACTCTTTTCTAGTGACTGTTTCAGTCGCTGTTTTCGGCCCAACTGATTATACTACGTTTTACTGGTGACTGTTTCAGTCGCTATTTTCGGTTCAACTGATTTTACTACTTTTTACTAGTGACTGTTTCAGTCGCTATTTTCGGTCCAACTGATTTTACTACTCTTTTCTAGTGACTGTTTCAGTCGGTATTTTCGGTCCAACTGATTTTACTACTTTTTACTAGTGACTGTTTCAGTCGCTGTTTTGGGTCCAACGGATTTTACTACGTTTTACTAGCGACGGTTTCAGCCGCTATTTTCGGTCCAACTGATTTTACTACTTTTTACTTGTGACTGTTTCAGTCGCTGTTTTGGGTCCAACTGTTTTTACTACTTTTTACTAGTGACTGTTTCAATCGCTCTCTTCGGTCCAACGGATTTTACTACTTTTTATTAGTGACCGCCTCAGTCGCTGTTTTCGGTCCAACGGATTTTACTACTTTTTATTAGTGAGTTTCAGTCGGTATTGTCGGTCCAACTGATTTTACTACTTTTTACTAGTGACTGTTTCAGTCGCTGTTTTGGGTCCAACGGATTTTACTACTTTTTGCTAGTGACTGTTTCAGTCGCTATTTTCGAATCAACTGATTTTACTACTTTTTACTACTGACTGTTTCAGTCGCTATTTTGGGTATAACTGATTTTACTACTCTTTTCTAGTGACTGTTTCAGTCGCTGTTTTCGGCCCAACTGATTTTACTACGTTTTACTTTTGACTGTTTCAGTCGCTATTTTCGGTTCAACTGATTTTACTACTTTTTACTAGTGACTGTTTCAGTCGCTATTTTCGGTCCAACTGATTTTATTACTTTTTACTACTGAGTGTTTCAGTCGCTATTTTCGGTCCAACTGGTTTTACTACTTTTTTCTAGTGACTGTTTCAGTCGCTGTTTTGGGTCCAACGGATTTTACTACTTTTTACTAGTGACTGTTTCAGTCGCTGGTTTTGGTTCAACTGATTTTATTACTTTTTACTAGTGACTGTTTTAGTCGCTATTTTCGGTCCAACTGATTTTACTACTTTTTATTAGTGACTGTTTAAGTCGGTATTTTCGGTCCAACTGATTTTACTACTTTTTACTAGTGACTGTTTCAGTCGCTGTTTTGGGTCCAACGGATTTTACTACTTTTGCTAGTGACTGTTTCAGTCGCTATTTTCGGTTCAACTGATTTTACTACTTTTTACTACTTATTGTTTCAGTCGCTGTTTTCGGTAAAACTGATTTTACTACTTTTTGCTAGTGACTGTTTCAGTCGCTATTTTCGGTCCAACTGATTTTATTACTTTTTACTACTGACTGTTTCAGTCGCTATTTTCGGTCCAACTGATTTTACTACTCTTTTCTAGTGACTGTTTCAGTCGCTGTTTTGGATCCAACTGATTTTACTACTTTTTACTAGTGACTGTTTCAGTCGCTGTTTTGGGTCCAACGGATTTTACTACTTTTTGCTAGTGACTGTTTCAGTCGCTATTTTCGGTTCAACTGATTTTACTACTTTTTACTAGTGACTGCTTCAGTCGCTATTTTCGTTCCAACTGATTTTATTGCTTTTCATTACTGACTGTTTCAGTCGCTATTTTGGGTCCAATTGATTTTACTACTTCTTGCTAGTGACTGTTTCAGTCGCTATTTTCGGTTCAACTGATTTTACTACTTTTAACTAGTGACTGTTCAGTCGCTATTTTCGGTCCAACTGATTTTACTACTTTTTACTTGTGACTGTTTCAGTCGCTGTTTTGGGTCCAACTGATTTTACTACTTTTTACTAGTGACTGTTTCAATCGCTATTTTCGGTCCAACGGATTTTACTACTTTTTATTAGTGACTGTTTCAGTCGGTATTGTCGGTCCAACTGATTTTACTACTTTTTACTAGTGACTGTTTCAGTCGCTGTTTTGGGTCCAACGGATTTTACTACTTTTTGCTAGTGACTGTTTCAGTCGCTATTTTCGGTTCAACTGATTTTACTACTTTTTACTAGTGACTGTTCAGTCGCTATTTTCGGTCCAACTGATTTTATTACTTTTTACTACTGACTGTTTCAGTCGCTATTTTCGGTCCAACTGATTTTACTACTCTTTTCTAGTGACTGTTTCAGTCGCTGTTTTCGGCCCAACTGATTATACTACGTTTTACTGGTGACTGTTTCAGTCGCTATTTTCGGTTCAACTGATTTTACTACTTTTTACTACTGACTGTTTCAGTCGCTATTTTCGGTCCAACTGATTTTACTACTCTTTTCTAGTGACTGTTTCAGTCGGTATTTTCGGTCCAACTGATTTTACTACTTTTTACTAGTGACTGTTTCAGTCGCTGTTTTGGGTCCAACGGATTTTACTACGTTTTACTAGCGACGGTTTCAGCCGCTATTTTCGGTCCAACTGATTTTACTACTTTTTACTTGTGACTGTTTCAGTCGCTGTTTTGGGTCCAACTGTTTTTACTACTTTTTACTAGTGACTGTTTCAATCGCTCTCTTCGGTCCAACGGATTTTACTACTTTTTATTAGTGACCGCCTCAGTCGCTGTTTTCGGTCCAACGGATTTTACTACTTTTTATTAGTGAGTTTCAGTCGGTATTGTCGGTCCAACTGATTTTACTACTTTTTACTAGTGACTGTTTCAGTCGCTGTTTTGGGTCCAACGGATTTTACTACTTTTTGCTAGTGACTGTTTCAGTCGCTATTTTCGAATCAACTGATTTTACTACTTTTTACTACTGACTGTTTCAGTCGCTATTTTGGGTATAACTGATTTTACTACTCTTTTCTAGTGACTGTTTCAGTCGCTGTTTTCGGCCCAACTGATTTTACTACGTTTTACTTTTGACTGTTTCAGTCGCTATTTTCGGTTCAACTGATTTTACTACTTTTTACTAGTGACTGTTTCAGTCGCTATTTTCGGTCCAACTGATTTTATTACTTTTTACTACTGATTGTTTCAGTCGCTATTTTCGGTCCAACTGGTTTTACTACTTTTTTCTAGTGACTGTTTCAGTCGCTGTTTTGGGTCCAACGGATTTTACTACTTTTTACTAGTGACTGTTTCAGTCGCTGGTTTTGGTTCAACTGATTTTATTACTTTTTACTAGTGACTGTTTTAGTCGCTATTTTCGGTCCAACTGATTTTACTACTTTTTATTAGTGACTGTTTAAGTCGGTATTTTCGGTCCAACTGATTTTACTACTTTTTACTAGTGACTGTTTCAGTCGCTGTTTTGGGTCCAACGGATTTTACTACTTTTGCTAGTGACTGTTTCAGTCGCTATTTTCGGTTCAACTGATTTTACTACTTTTTACTACTTATTGTTTCAGTCGCTGTTTTCGGTAAAACTGATTTTACTACTTTTTGCTAGTGACTGTTTCAGTCGCGATTTTCGGTCCAACTGATTTTATTACTTTTTACTACTGACTGTTTCAGTCGCTATTTTCGGTCCAACTGATTTTACTACTCTTTTCTAGTGACTGTTTCAGTCGCTGTTTTGGATCCAACTGATTTTACTACTTTTTACTAGTGACTGTTTCAGTCGCTGTTTTGGGTCCAACGGATTTTACTACTTTTTGCTAGTGACTGTTTCAGTCGCTATTTTCGGTTCAACTGATTTTACTACTTTTTACTAGTGACTGCTTCAGTCGCTATTTTCGTTCCAACTGATTTTATTGCTTTTCATTACTGACTGTTTCAGTCGCTATTTTGGGTCCAATTGATTTTACTACTTCTTGCTAGTGACTGTTTCAGTCGCTATTTTCGGTTCAACTGATTTTACTACTTTTAACTAGTGACTGTTCAGTCGCTATTTTCGGTCCAACTGATTTTACTACTTTTTACTTGTGACTGTTTCAGTCGCTGTTTTGGGTCCAACTGATTTTACTACTTTTTACTAGTGACTGTTTCAATCGCTATTTTCGGTCCAACGGATTTTACTACTTTTTATTAGTGACTGTTTCAGTCGGTATTGTCGGTCCAACTGATTTTACTACTTTTTACTAGTGACTGTTTCAGTCGCTGTTTTGGGTCCAACGGATTTTACTACTTTTTGCTAGTGACTGTTTCAGTCGCTATTTTCGGTTCAACTGATTTTACTACTTTTTACTAGTGACTGTTCAGTCGCTATTTTCGGTCCAACTGATTTTATTACTTTTTACTACTGACTGTTTCAGTCGCTATTTTCGGTCCAAATGATTTTACTACTCTTTTCTAGTGACTGTTTCAGTCGCTGTTTTGGGTCCAACGGATTTTACTACTTTTTACTAGTGACTGTTTCAGTCACTGGTTTCGGTCCAACTGGTTTTACTACTTTTTACTTGTGACTGTTTCAGTCGCTGTTTTGGGTCCAACGGATTTTACTACTTTTTACTAGTGACTGTTTCAGTCACTGGTTTCGGTTCCACTGATTTTATTACTTTTTACTAGTGACTGTTTCAGTCGCTGGTATCGGTTCAACTGATTTTATTACTTTTTACTAGTGACTGTTTCAGTCGCTATTTTCGGTCCAACTGATTTTACTACTTTTTATTAGTGACCGTTTCAGTCGCTGATTTCGGTCCAACGGATTTTAATACTTTTTATTAGTGACTGTTTCAGTCGGTATTTTCGGTCCAACTGATTTTACTACTTTTTGCTAGTGACTGTTTCAGTCGCTATTTTCGGTTCAACTGATTTTACTACTTTTACTACTGTCTGTTTCTGTCGCTATTTTCGGTCCAATTGATTTTACTACTTTTTACTACTGATTGTTTCAGTCGCTGTTTTCGGTTAAACTGATTTTACTATTTTTTACTAGTGACTGTTTCAGTCGCTATTTTCGGTTCAACTGATTTTACTACTTTTTACTAGTGACTGTTTCAGTCGCTGTTTTGGGTCCAACGGATTTTTCTACTTTTTACTAATGACTGTTTCAGTCGCTGGTTTTGGTTCAACTGATTTTATTACTTTTTACTAGTGACTGTTTCAGTCGCTATTTTCGGTCCAACTGATTTTACTACTTTTTATTAGTGACTGTTTCAGTCGGTATTTTCGGTCCAACTGATTTTACTACTTTTTACTAGTGACTGTTTCAGTCGCTGTTTAGGGTCCAACGGATTTTACTACTTTTTGCTAGTGACTGTTTCAGTCGCTATTTTCGGCTCAACTGATTTTACTACTTTTTAATAGTGACTGTTTCAGTCGCTATTTTCGGTCCAACTGATTTTATTACTTTTTACTACTGATTGTTTCAGTCGCTATTTTCGGTCCAACTGATTTTACTACTTTTTTATAGTGACTGTTTCAGTCGCTGTTTTGGGTCCAACGGATTTTACTACTTTTTACTAGTGACTGTTTCAGTCGCTATTTTCGGTTCAACTGATTTTACTACTTTTTACTAGTGACTGTTTCAGTCGCTGTTTTGGGTCCAACGGATTTTTCTACTTTTTACTAGTGACTGTTTCAGTCGCTGGTTTTGGTTCAACTGATTTTATTACTTTTTACTAGTGACTGTTTCAGTCGCTATTTTCGGTCCAACTGATTTTACTACTTTTTACTAGTGACTGTTTCAGTCGCTATTTTCGGTTCAACTGATTTTACTACTTTTTACTAGTGACTGTTTCAGTCGCTATTTTCGGTCCAACTGATTTTATTACTTTTTACTACTGATTGTTTCAGTCGCTATTTTCGGTCCAACTGATTTTACTACTTTTTTCTAGTGACTGTTTCAGTCGCTATTTTCGGTCCAACTGATTTTACTACTTTTTATTAGTGACTGTTTCAGTCGGTATTTTCGGTCCAACTGATTTTACTACTTTTTACTAGTGACTGTTTCAGTCGCTGTTTTGGGTCCAACGGATTTTACTACTTTTTGCTAGTGACCGTTTCAGTCGCTATTTTCGGTTCAACTGATTTTACTACTTTTTACTAGTGACTGTTTCAGTCGCTATTTTCGGTCCAACTGATTTTATTGCTTTTTACTACTGACTGTTTCAGTCGCTATTTTCGTTCCAGTTTATTTTACTACTTTTTACTACTTATTGTTTCAGTCGCTGTTTTAGGTTAAACTGATTTTACTACTTATTACTAGTGACTGTTTCAGTCGCTATTTTCGGTCCAACTGATTTTATTACTTTTTACTACTGACTGTTTCAGTCGCTATTTTCGGTCCAACTGATTTTACTGCTCTTTTCTAATGACTGTTTCAGTCGCTGTTTTGGGTCCAACTGATTTTACTACTTTTTACTAGTGACTGTTTCAGTCGCTGTTTTGGGTCCAACGGATTTTACTACTTTTTGCTAGTGACTGTTTCAGTCGCTATTTTCGGTTCAACTGATTTTACTACTTTTTACTAGTGACTGTTTCAGTCGCTATTTTCGGTCCAACTGATTTTATTGCTTCTTATTACTGACTGTTTCAGTCGCTATTTTCGGTTCAACTGATTTTACTACTTTTAACTAGTGACTGTTCAGTCGCTATTTTCGGTCCAACTGATTTTATTACTTTTTACTACTGACTGTTTCAGTCGCTATTTTCGGTCCAACTGATTTTACTACTCTTTTCTAGTGACTGTTTCAGTCGGTATTTTCGGTCCAACTGATTTTACTACTTTTTACTGTTTACTGTTTCAGTCGCTGTTTTGGGTCCAACGGATTTTACTACGTTTTACTAGCGACGGTTTCAGCCGCTATTTTCGGTCCAACTGATTTTACTACTTTTTACTTGTGACTGTTTCAGTCGCTGTTTTGGGTCCAACTGATTTTACTTCTTTTTACTAGTGACTGTTTCAATCGCTCTTTTCGGTCCAACGGATTTTACTACTTTTTATTAGTGACTGTTTCAGTCGGTATTGTCGGTCCAACTGATTTTACTACTTTTTACTAGTGACTGTTTCAGTCGCTGTTTTGGGTCCAACGGATTTTACTACTTTTTGCTAGTGACTGTTTCAGTCGCTATTTTCGTTTCAACTGATTTTACTACTTTTTACTAGTGACTGTTTCAATCGCTCTTTTCGGTCCAACGGATTTTACTACTTTTTATTAGTAACCGTCTCAGTCGCTGACTTCGGTCCAACGGATTTTACTACTTTTTATTAGTGACTGTTTCAGTCGGTATTTTCGGTCCAACTGATTTTACTACTTTTTACTAGTGACTGTTTCAGTCGCTGTTTTGGGTCCAACGGATTTTACTACTTTTTACTAGTTACTGTTTCAGTCGCTATTTTCGGTTCAACTGATTTTACTACTTTTTACTAGTGACTGTTTCAATCGCTCTTTTCGGTCCAACGGATTTTACTACTTTTTATTAGTAACCGTCTCAGTCGCTGATTTCGGTCCAACGGATTTTACTACTTTTTATTAGTGACTGTTTCAGTCGGTATTTTCGGTCCAACTGATTTTACTACTTTTTACTAGTGACTGTTTCAGTCGCTGTTTTGGGTCCAACGGATTTTACTACTTTTTACTAGTTACTGTTTCAGTCGGTATTTTCGTTCCAACTGATTTTACTACTTTTTACTAGTGACTGTTTCAATCGCTCTTTTCGGTCCAACGGATTTTACTACTTTTTATTAGTAACCGCCTCAGTCGCTGTTTTCGGTCCAACGGATTTTACTACTTTTTATTAGTAACCGCCTCAGTCGCTGTTTTCGGTCCAACGGATTTTACTACTTTTTATTAGTGACTGTTTCAGTCGGTATTTTCGGTCCAACTGATTTTACTACTTTTTACTAGTGACTGTTTCAGTCGCTGTTTTGGGTCCAACTGATTTTACTACTTTTTACTTGTGACTGTTTCAGTCGCTGTTTTCGGTCCAACTGATTTTATTACTTTTTACTTCTGATTGTTTCAGTCGCTATTTTCGGTCCAAGTGATTTTACTACTTTTTTCTAGTGACTGTTTCAGTCGCTGTTTTGGGTCCAACTGATTTTACTACTTTTTACTAGTGACTGTTTCAGTCGCTATTTTCGGTTCAACTGATTTTACTACTTTTTACTAGTGACTGTTTCAGTCGCTATTTTCGGTCCAACTGATTTTATTACTTTTTACTACTGATTGTTTCAGTCGCTATTTTCGGTTCAACTGATTTTACTACGTTTTTCTAGTCACTGTTTCAGTCGCTGTTTTGGGTCCAACTGATTTTACTACTTTTTACTAGTGACTGTTTCAGTCGCTATTTTCGGTCCAACTGATTTTACTACTTTTTTCTAGTGACTGTTTCAGTCGCTGTTTTGGGTCCAACTGATTTTACTACTTTTTACTAGTGACTGTTTCAGTCGCTATTTTCGGCTCAACTGATTTTACTACGTTTTACTGGTGACTGTTTCAGTCGCTATTTTCGGTTCAACTGATTTTACTACTTTTTTCTAGTGACTGTTTCAGTCGCTGTTTTGGGTTCAACGGATTTTACTACTTTTTACTAGTGACTGTTTCAGTCGCTGGTTTTTATTCAACTGATTTTATTACTTTTTACTAGTGACTGTTTCAGTCGCTATTTTCGGTCCAACTAATTTTACTACTTTTTATTAGTGACCGTCTCAGTCGCTGTTTTCGGTCCAAGGGATTTTACTACTTTCTATTAGTGACTGTTTCAGTCGGTATTTTCGGTCCAACTGATTTTACTACTTTTTACTAGTGACTGTTTCAGTCGCTGCTTTGGGTACAACGGATTTTACTACGTTTTACTAGCGACGGTTTCAGCCGCTATTTTCGGTCCAACTGATTTTACTACTTTTTACTTGTGACTGTTTCAGTCGCTGTTTTGGGTCCAACTGATTTTACTACTTTTTACTAGTGACTGTTTCAATCGCTCTCTTCGGTCCAACGGATTTTACTACTTTTTATTAGTGACCGTCTCAGTCGCTGTTTTCGGTCCAACGGATTTTACTACTTTTTATTAGTGACTGTTTCAGTCGGTATTTTCGGTTCAACTGATTTTACTACTTTTTACGAGTGACTGTTTCAGTCGCTGTTTTGGGTCCAACTGATTTTACTACTTTTTACTTGTGACTGTTTCAGTCGCTGTTATCGGTCCAACTGATTTTATTGCTTTTTACTACTGATTGTTTCAGTCGCTATTTTCGGTCCAACTGATTTTACTACTTTTTTCTAGTGACTGTTTCAGTCGCTGTTTTGGGTCCAACTGACTTTACTACTTTTTACTAGTGACTGTTTCAGTCGCTATTTTCGTTTCAACTGATTTTACTACTTTTTACTAGTGACTGTTTCAATCGCTCTTTTCGGTCCAACGGATTTTACTACTTTTTATTAGTAACCGTCTCAGTCGCTGACTTCGGTCCAACGGATTTTACTACTTTTTATTAGTGACTGTTTCAGTCGGTATTTTCGGTCCAACCGATTTTACTACTTTTTACTAGTGACTGTTTCAGTCGCTGTTTTGGGTCCAACGGATTTTACTACTTTTTACTAGTTACTGTTTCAGTCGCTATTTTCGGTTCAACTGATTTTACTACTTTTTACTAGTGACTGTTTCAATCGCTCTTTTCGGTCCAACGGATTTTACTACTTTTTATTAGTAACCGTCTCAGTCGCTGATTTCGGTCCAACGGATTTTACTACTTTTTATTAGTGACTGTTTCAGTCGGTATTTTCGGTCCAACTGATTTTACTACTTTTTACTAGTGACTGTTTCAGTCGCTGTTTTGGGTCCAACGGATTTTACTACTTTTTACTAGTTACTGTTTCAGTCGGTATTTTCGGTCCAACTGATTTTACTACTTTTTACTAGTGACTGTTTCAATCGCTCTTTTCGGTCCAACGGATTTTACTACTTTTTATTAGTAACCGCCTCAGTCGCTGTTTTCGGTCCAACGGATTTTACTACTTTTTATTAGTAACCGCCTCAGTCGCTGTTTTCGGTCCAACGGATTTTACTACTTTTTATTAGTGACTGTTTCAGTCGGTATTTTCGGTCCAACTGATTTTACTACTTTTTACTAGTGACTGTTTCAGTCGCTGTTTTGGGTCCAACTGATTTTACTACTTTTTACTTGTGACTGTTTCAGTCGCTGTTTTCGGTCCAACTGATTTTATTACTTTTTACTTCTGATTGTTTCAGTCGCTATTTTCGGTCCAAGTGATTTTACTACTTTTTTCTAGTGACTGTTTCAGTCGCTGTTTTGGGTCCAACTGATTTTACTACTTTTTACTAGTGACTGTTTCAGTCGCTATTTTCGGTTCAACTGATTTTACTACTTTTTACTAGTGACTGTTTCAGTCGCTATTTTCGGTCCAACTGATTTTATTACTTTTTACTACTGATTGTTTCAGTCGCTATTTTCGGTTCAACTGATTTTACTACGTTTTTCTAGTCACTGTTTTCAGTCGCTGTTTTGGGTCCAACTGATTTTACTACTTTTTACTAGTGAATGTTTCAGTCGCTATTTTGGGTCCAACGGATTTTACTACTTTTTGCTAGTGACTGTTTCAGTCACTATTTTCGGTTCAACTGATTTTACTACTTTTTACTAGTGACTGTTTCAGTCGCTATTTTCGGTCCAACTGATTTTATTGCTTTTTACTACTGACTGTTTCAGTCGCTATTTTCGGTCCAATTTATTTTACTACTTTTTACTACTTATTGTTTCAGTCGCTGTTTTCGGTTAAACTGATTTTACTACTCTTTTCTAGTGACTGTTTCAGTCGCTGTTTTGGGTCCAACTGATTTTACTACTTTTTACTAGTGACTGTTTCAGTCGCTGTTTTGGGTCCAACGGATTTTACTACTTTTTGCTAGTGACTGTTTCAGTCGCTATTTTCGGTTCAACTGATTTTACTACTTTTTACTAGTGACTGTTTCATTCGCTATTTTCGGTCCAACTGATTTTATTGCTTTTTATTTCTGACTGTTTCAGTCGCTATTTTCGGTTCAACTGATTTTACTACTTTTATCTAGTGACTGTTCAGTCGCTATTTTCGGTCCAACTGATTTTATTACTTTTTACTACTGACTGTTTCAGTCGCTATTTTCGGTCCAACTGATTTTACTACTCTTTTCTAGTGACTGTTTCAGTCGCTGTTTTGGGTCCAACTGATTTTACTACTTTTTACTAGTGACTGTTTCAGTCGCTGTTTTGGGTCCAACGGATTTTACTACTTTTTGCTAGTGACTGTTTCAGTCGCTATTTTCGGTTCAACTGATTTTACCACTTTTTACTAGTGACTGTTTCAGTCGCTATTTTCGGTCCAACTGATTTTATTGCTTTTTATTACTGACTGTTTCAGTCGCTATTTTCAGTTCAACTGATTTTACTACTTTTAACTAGTGACTGTTCAGTCGCTATTTTCGGTCCAACTGATTTTATTACTTTTTACTACTGACTGTTTCAGTCGCTATTTTCGGTCCCACTGATTTTACTACTCTTTTCTAGTGACTGTTTCAGTCGCTGTTTTCGGCCCAACTGATTATACTACGTTTTACTGGTGACTGTTTCAGTCGCTATTTTCGGTTCAACTGATTTTACTACTTTTTACTAGTGACTGTTTCAGTCGCTATTTTCGGTCCAACTGATTTTACTACTCTTTTCTAGTGACTGTTTCAGTCGGTATTTTCGGTCCAACTGATTTTACTACTTTTTACTAGTGACTGTTTCAGTCGCTGTTTTGGGTCCTACGGATTTTACTACGTTTTACTAGCGACGGTTTCAGCCGCTATTTTCGGTCCAACTGATTTTACTACTTTTTACTTGTGACTGTTTCAGTCGCTGTTTTGGGTCCAACTGTTTTTACTACTTTTTACTAGTGACTGTTTCAATCGCTCTCTTCGGTCCAACGGATTTTACTACTTTTTATTAGTGACCGCCTCAGTCGCTGTTTTCGGTCCAACGGATTTTACTACTTTTTATTAGTGAGTTTCAGTCGGTATTGTCGGTCCAACTGATTTTACTACTTTTTACTAGTGACTGTTTCAGTCGCTGTTTTGGGTCCAACGGATTTTACTACTTTTTGCTAGTGACTGTTTCAGTCGCTATTTTCGAATCAACTGATTTTACTACTTTTTACTACTGACTGTTTCAGTCGCTATTTTGGGTATAACTGATTTTACTACTCTTTTCTAGTGACTGTTTCAGTCGCTGTTTTCGGCCCAACTGATTTTACTACGTTTTACTTTTGACTGTTTCAGTCGCTATTTTCGGTTCAACTGATTTTACTACTTTTTACTAGTGACTGTTTCAGTCGCTATTTTCGGTCCAACTGATTTTATTACATTTTACTACTGATTGTTTCAGTCGCTATTTTCGGCCCAACTGATTTTACTACTTTTTTCTAGTGACTGTTTCAGTCGCTGTTTTGGGTCCAACGGATTTTACTACTTTTTACTAGTGACTGTTTCAGTCGCTGGTTTTGGTTCAACTGATTTTATTACTTTTTACTAGTGACTGTTTTAGTCGCTATTTTCGGTCCAACTGATTTTACTACTTTTTATTAGTGACTGTTTAAGTCGGTATTTTCGGTCCAACTGATTTTACTACTTTTTACTAGTGACTGTTTCAGTCGCTGTTTTGGGTCCAACGGATTTTACTACTTTTGCTAGTGACTGTTTCAGTCGCTATTTTCGGTTCAACTGATTTTACTACTTTTTACTACTTATTGTTTCAGTCGCTGTTTTCGGTAAAACTGATTTTACTACTTTTTGCTACTGATTGTTTCAGTCGCTATTTTCGGTCCAACTGATTTTACTACTTTTTTCTAGTGACTGTTCCAGTCGCTGTTTTGGGTCCAACTGATTTTACTACGTTTTACTGGTGACTGTTTCAGTCGCTGTTTTGGGTCCAACGGATTTTACTACTTTTTATTAGTGACTGTTTCAGTCGCTGTTTTCGGTCCAACGGATTTTACTACTTTTTACTAGTTACTGTTTCAGTCGCTATTTTCGGTCCAACTGATTTTACTACTTTTTACTAGTGACTGTTTCAATCGCTCTTTTCGGTCCAACGGATTTTACTACTTTTTATTAGTGACTGTTTCAGTCGGTATTTTCGGTCCAACTGATTTTACTACTTTTTACTTGTGACTGTTTCAGTCGCTGTTTTCGGTTAAACTGATTTTACTACTATTTGCTAGTGACTATTTGAGTCGCTGGTTTCGGTCCAACTGATTTTAATACTTTTTACTAGCGACCGTTTCAGCCGCTATTTTCGGTCCAACTGATTTTACCACTTTTTACTTGTGACTGTTTCAGTCGCTGTTTTGGGTCCAACGGATTTTACTACTTTTTACTAGTGACTGTTTCAATCGCTCTTTTCGGTCCAGCGGATTTTACTACTTTTTATTAGTGACCGTCTCAGTCGCTGTTTTCGGTCCAACGGATTTTACTACTTTTTATTAGTGACTGTTTCAGTCGGTATTTTCGGTCCAACTGATTTTACTACTTTTTGCTAGTGACTGTTTCAGTCGCGATTTTCGGTCCAACTGATTTTACTACTTTTTGCTAGTGACTGTTTCAGTCGCTATTTTCGGTCCAACTGATTTTACTACTTTTTACTAGTGACTGTTTCAGTCGCTATTTTCGGTCCAACTGACTTTATTACTTTTTACTACTGATGGTTTCAGTCGCTATTTTCGGTCCAACTGATTTTACTACTTTTTTCTAGTGACTGTTTCAGTCGCTGTTTTGGGTCCAACGGATTTTACTACTTTTTACTAGTGACTGTTTCTGTCTCTATTTTCGGTCCAACTGATTTTACTACGTTTTACTGGTGACTGTTTCAGTCGCTGTTTTGGGTCCAACGGATTTTACTACTTTTTACTAGTGACTGTTTCAGTCGCTGTTTTCGGTCCAACGGATTTTACTAATTTTTACTAGTTACTGTTTCAGTCGCTATTTTCGGTCCAACTGATTTTACAACTTTTTACTAGTGACTGTTTCAATCGCTCTTTTCGGTCCAACGGATTTTACTACCTTTTATTAGTAACCGTCTCAGTCGCTGTTTTCGGTCCAACGGATTTTACTACTTTTTATTAGTGACTGTTTCAGTCGGTATTTTCGGTCCAACTGATTTTACTACTTTTTACTAGTGACCGTTTCAGTTGCTGTTTTGGGTCCAACGGATTTTATTACTTTTTGCTAGTGACTGTTTCAGTCGCTATTTTCGGTTCAACTGATTTTACTACTTTTTACTAGTGACTGTTTCAGTCGCTATTTTCAGTCCAACTGATTTTATTGCTTTTTACTACTGACTGTTTCAGTCGCTATTTTCGGTCCAATTGATTTTACTACTTTTTACTACTTATTGTTTCAGTCGCTGTTTCCGGTTAAACTGATTTTACTACTTTTTACTAGTGACTGTTTCAGTCGCTATTTTCGGTCCAACTGATTTTATTACTTTTTACTACTGACTGTTTCAGTCGCTATTTTCGGTCCAACTGATTTTACTACACTTTTCTAGTGACTGTTTCAGTCGCTGTTTTGGGTCCAACGGATTTTATTGCTTTTTACTAGCGACTGTTTCAGTCGGTATTTTCGGTCCAACTGATTTTACTATTTTTTATTAGTGACCGTCTCAGTCGCTGTTTTCGGTCCAACGGATTTTACTACTTTTTATTAGTGACTGTTTTAGTCGGTATTTTCGGTCCAACTGATTTTACTACTTTTTACTAGTGACTGTTTCAGTCGCTGTTTTGGGTCCAACGGATTTTACTACTTTTTGCTAGTGACTGTTTCAGTCGCTATTTTCGGTTCAACTGATTTTACTACTTTTTACTAGTGACTGTTTCAGTCGCTATTTTCGGTCCAACTGATTTTATTGCTTTTTATTACTGACTGTTTCAATCGCTATTTTGGGTCCAATTGATTTTACTACTTCTTGCTAGTGACTGTTTCAGTCGCTATTTTCGGTTCAACTGATTTTACTACTTTTAACTAGTGACTGTTCAGTCGCTATTTTCGGTCCAACTGATTTTATTACTTTTTACTACTGACTGTTTCAGTCGCTATTTTCGGTCCAACTGATTTTACTACTTTTTACTAGTGACTGTTTCAGTCGCTGTTTTGGGTCCAACGGATTTTACTACGTTTTACTAGCGACGGTTTCAGCCGCTATTTTCGGTCCAACTGATTTTACTACTTTTTACTTGTGACTGTTTCAGTCGTTGTTTTGGGTCCAACTGATTTTACTACTTTTACTAGTGACTGATTCAATCGCTATTTTCGGTTCAACGGATTTTACTACTTTTTATTAGTGACCGTCTCAGTCGCTGTTTTCGGTCCAACGGATTTTACTACTTTTTTTTAGTGACTGTTTCAGTCGGTATTGTCGGTCCAACTGATTTTACTACTTTTTACTAATGACTGTTTCAGTCGCTGTTTTGGGTCCAACGGATTTTATTACTTTTTGCTAGTGACTGTTTCAGTCGCTATTTTCGGTTCAACTGATTTTACTACTTTTTACTAGTGACTGTTCAGTCGCTATTTTCGGTCCAACTGATTTTATTACTTTTTACTACTGACTGTTTCAGTCGCTATTTTCGGTCCAACTGATTTTACTACTCTTTTCTAGTGACTGTTTCAGTCGCTGTTTTCGGCCCAACTGATTATACTACGTTTTACTGGTGACTGTTTCAGTCGCTATTTTCGGTTCAACTGATTTTACTACTTTTTACTAGTGACTGTTTCAGTCGCTATTTTCGGTCCAACTGATTTTACTACTCTTTTCTAGTGACTGTTTCAGTCGGTATTTTCGGTCCAACTGATTTTACTACTTTTTACTAGTGACTGTTTCAGTCGCTGTTTTGGGTCCAACGGATTTTACTACGTTTTACTAGCGACGGTTTCAGCCGCTATTTTCGGTCCAACTGATTTTACTACTTTTTACTTGTGACTGTTTCAGTCGCTGTTTTGGGTCCAACTGTTTTTACTACTTTTTACTAGTGACTGTTTCAATCGCTCTCTTCGGTCCAACGGATTTTACTACTTTTTATTAGTGACCGCCTCAGTCGCTGTTTTGGGTCCAACGGATTTTACTACTTTTTGCTAGTGACTGTTTCAGTCGCTATTTTCGAATCAACTGATTTTACTACTTTTTACTACTGACTGTTTCAGTCGCTATTTTGGGTATAACTGATTTTACTACTCTTTTCTAGTGACTGTTTCAGTCGCTGTTTTCGGCCCAACTGATTTTACTACGTTTTACTTTTGACTGTTTCAGTCGCTATTTTCGGTTCAACTGATTTTACTACTTTTTACTAGTGACTGTTTCAGTCGCTATTTTCGGTCCAACTGATTTTATTACTTTTTACTACTGAGTGTTTCAGTCGCTATTTTCGGTCCAACTGGTTTTACTACTTTTTTCTAGTGACTGTTTCAGTCGCTGTTTTGGGTCCAACGGATTTTACTACTTTTTACTAGTGACTGTTTCAGTCGCTGGTTTTGGTTCAACTGATTTTATTACTTTTTACTAGTGACTGTTTTAGTCGCTATTTTCGGTCCAACTGATTTTACTACTTTTTATTAGTGACTGTTTAAGTCGGTATTTTCGGTCCAACTGATTTTACTACTTTTTACTAGTGACTGTTTCAGTCGCTGTTTTGGGTCCAACGGATTTTACTACTTTTGCTAGTGACTGTTTCAGTCGCTATTTTCGGTTTAACTGATTTTACTACTTTTTACTACTTATTGTTTCAGTCGCTGTTTTCGGTAAAACTGATTTTACTACTTTTTGCTAGTGACTGTTTCAGTCGCTATTTTCGGTCCAACTGATTTTATTACTTTTTACTACTGACTGTTTCAGTCGCTATTTTCGGTCCAACTGATTTTACTACTCTTTTCTAGTGACTGTTTCAGTCGCTGTTTTAGATCCAACTGATTTTACTACTTTTTACTAGTGACTGTTTCAGTCGCTGTTTTGGGTCCAACGGATTTTACTACTTTTTGCTAGTGACTGTTTCAGTCGCTATTTTCGGTTCAACTGATTTTACTACTTTTTACTAGTGACTGCTTCAGTCGCTATTTTCGTTCCAACTGATTTTATTGCTTTTCATTACTGACTGTTTCAGTCGCTATTTTGGGTCCAATTGATTTTACTACTTCTTGCTAGTGACTGTTTCAGTCGCTATTTTCGGTTCAACTGATTTTACTACTTTTAACTAGTGACTGTTCAGTCGCTATTTTCGGTACAACTGATTTTACTACTTTTTACTTGTGACTGTTTCAGTCGCTGTTTTGGGTCCAACTGATTTTACTACTTTTTACTAGTGACTGTTTCAATCGCTATTTTCGGTCCAACGGATTTTACTACTTTTTATTAGTGACTGTTTCAGTCGGTATTGTCGGTCCAACTGATTTTACTACTTTTTACTAGTGACTCTTTCAGTCGCTGTTTTGGGTCCAACGGATTTTACTACTTTTTGCTAGTGACTGTTTCAGTCGCTATTTTCGGTTCAACTGATTTTACTACTTTTTACTAGTGACTGTTCAGTCGCTATTTTCGGTCCAACTGATTTTATTACTTTTTACTACTGACTGTTTCAGTCGCTATTTTCGGTCCAAATGATTTTACTACTCTTTTCTAGTGACTGTTTCAGTCGCTGTTTTGGGTCCAACGGATTTTACTACTTTTTACTAGTGACTGTTTCAGTCACTGGTTTCGGTCCAACTGGTTTTACTACTTTTTACTTGTGACTGTTTCAGTCGCTGTTTTGGGTCCAACGGATTTTACTACTTTTTACTAGTGACTGTTTCAGTCACTGGTTTCGGTTCCACTGATTTTATTACTTTTTACTAGTGACTGTTTCAGTCGCTGGTATCGGTTCAACTGATTTTATTACTTTTTACTAGTGACTGTTTCAGTCGCTATTTTCGGTCCAACTGATTTTACTACTTTTTATTAGTGACCGTTTCAGTCGCTGATTTCGGTCCAACGGATTTTAATACTTTTTATTAGTGACTGTTTCAGTCGGTATTTTCGGTCCAACTGATTTTACTACTTTTTGCTAGTGACTGTTTCAGTCGCTATTTTCGGTTCAACTGATTTTACTACTTTTTACTACTGTCTGTTTCTGTCGCTATTTTCGGTCCAATTGATTTTACTACTTTTTACTACTGATTGTTTCAGTCGCTGTTTTCGGTTAAACTGATTTTACTACTTTTTACTAGTGACTGTTTCAGTCGCTATTTTCGGTTCAACTGATTTTACTACTTTTTACTAGTGACTGTTTCAGTCGCTGTTTTGGGTCCAACGGATTTTTCTACTTTTTACTAATGACTGTTTCAGTCGCTGGTTTTGGTTCAACTGATTTTATTACTTTTTACTAGTGACTGTTTCAGTCGCTATTTTCGGTCCAACTGATTTTACTACTTTTTATTAGTGACTGTTTCAGTCGGTATTTTCGGTCCAACTGATTTTACTACTTTTTACTAGTGACTGTTTCAGTCGCTGTTTAGGGTCCAACGGATTTTACTACTTTTTGCTAGTGACTGTTTCAGTCGCTATTTTCGGTTCAACTGATTTTACTACTTTTTAATAGTGACTGTTTCAGTCGCTATTTTCGGTCCAACTGATTTTATTACTTTTTACTACTGATTGTTTCAGTCGCTATTTTCGGTCCAACTGATTTTACTACTTTTTTATAGTGACTGTTTCAGTCGCTGTTTTGGGTCCAACGGATTTTACTACTTTTTACTAGTGACTGTTTCAGTCGCTATTTTCGGTTCAACTGATTTTACTACTTTTTACTAGTGACTGTTTCAGTCGCTGTTTTGGGTCCAACGGATTTTTCTACTTTTTACTAGTGACTGTTTCAGTCGC
The DNA here is from genome assembly GCF_030347505.1 of Rhynchophorus ferrugineus. Classification (NCBI taxonomy): domain Eukaryota; kingdom Metazoa; phylum Arthropoda; class Insecta; order Coleoptera; family Curculionidae; genus Rhynchophorus; species Rhynchophorus ferrugineus. The sequence continues at coordinate 20,094,141 of NW_027472589.1, forward strand.
TGGTTTTGGTTCAACTGATTTTATTACTTTTTACTAGTGACTGTTTCAGTCGCTATTTTCGGTCCAACTGATTTTACTACTTTTTACTAGTGACTGTTTCAGTCGCTATTTTCTTTTCAACTGATTTTACTACTTTTTACTAGTGACTGTTTCAGTCGCTATTTTCGGTCCAACTGATTTTATTACTTTTTACTACTGATTGTTTCAGTCGCTATTTTCGGTCCAACTGATTTTACTACTTTTTTCTAGTGACTGTTTCAGTCGCTATTTTCGGTCCAACTGATTTTACTACTTTTTATTAGTGACTGTTTCAGTCGGTATTTTCGGTCCAACTGATTTTACTACTTTTTACTAGTGACTGTTTCAGTCGCTGTTTTGGGTCCAACGGATTTTACTACTTTTTGCTAGTGACCGTTTCAGTCGCTATTTTCGGTTCAACTGATTTTACTACTTTTTACTAGTGACTGTTTCAGTCGCTATTTTCGGTCCAACTGATTTTATTGCTTTTTACTACTGACTGTTTCAGTCGCTATTTTCGTTCCAGTTTATTTTACTACTTTTTACTACTTATTGTTTCAGTCGCTGTTTTAGGTTAAACTGATTTTACTACTTTTTACTAGTGACTGTTTCAGTCGCTATTTTCGGTCCAACTGATTTTATTACTTTTTACTACTGACTGTTTCAGTCGCTATTTTCGGTCCAACTGATTTTACTGCTCTTTTCTAATGACTGTTTCAGTCGCTGTTTTGGGTCCAACTGATTTTACTACTTTTTACTAGTGACTGTTTCAGTCGCTGTTTTGGGTCCAACGGATTTTACTACTTTTTGCTAGTGACTGTTTCAGTCGCTATTTTCGGTTCAACTGATTTTACTACTTTTTACTAGTGACTGTTTCAGTCGCTATTTTCGGTCCAACTGATTTTATTGCTTCTTATTACTGACTGTTTCAGTCGCTATTTTCGGTTCAACTGATTTTACTACTTTTAACTAGTGACTGTTCAGTCGCTATTTTCGGTCCAACTGATTTTATTACTTTTTACTACTGACTGTTTCAGTCGCTATTTTCGATCCAACTGATTTTACTACTCTTTTCTAGTGACTGTTTCAGTCGGTATTTTCGGTCCAACTGATTTTACTACTTTTTACTGTTTACTGTTTCAGTCGCTGTTTTGGGTCCAACGGATTTTACTACGTTTTACTAGCGACGGTTTCAGCCGCTATTTTCGGTCCAACTGATTTTACTACTTTTTACTTGTGACTGTTTCAGTCGCTGTTTTGGGTCCAACTGATTTTACTACTTTTTACTAGTGACTGTTTCAATCGCTCTTTTCGGTCCAACGGATTTTACTACTTTTTATTAGTGACTGTTTCAGTCGGTATTGTCGGTCCAACTGATTTTACTACTTTTTACTAGTGACTGTTTCAGTCGCTGTTTTGGGTCCAACGGATTTTACTACTTTTTGCTAGTGACTGTTTCAGTCGCTATTTTCGTTTCAACTGATTTTACTACTTTTTACTAGTGACTGTTTCAATCGCTCTTTTCGGTCCAACGGATTTTACTACTTTTTATTAGTAACCGTCTCAGTCGCTGACTTCGGTCCAACGGATTTTACTACTTTTTATTAGTGACTGTTTCAGTCGGTATTTTCGGTCCAACTGATTTTACTACTTTTTACTAGTGACTGTTTCAGTCGCTGTTTTGGGTCCAACGGATTTTACTACTTTTTACTAGTTACTGTTTCAGTCGCTATTTTCGGTTCAACTGATTTTACTACTTTTTACTAGTGACTGTTTCAATCGCTCTTTTCGGTCCAACGGATTTTACTACTTTTTATTAGTAACCGTCTCAGTCGCTGATTTCGGTCCAACGGATTTTACTACTTTTTATTAGTGACTGTTTCAGTCGGTATTTTCGGTCCAACTGATTTTACTACTTTTTACTAGTGACTGTTTCAGTCGCTGTTTTGGGTCCAACGGATTTTACTACTTTTTACTAGTTACTGTTTCAGTCGGTATTTTCGGTCCAACTGATTTTACTACTTTTTACTAGTGACTGTTTCAATCGCTCTTTTCGGTCCAACGGATTTTACTACTTTTTATTAGTAACCGCCTCAGTCGCTGTTTTCGGTCCAACGGATTTTACTACTTTTTATTAGTAACCGCCTCAGTCGCTGTTTTCGGTCCAACGGATTTTACTACTTTTTATTAGTGACTGTTTCAGTCGGTATTTTCGGTCCAACTGATTTTACTACTTTTTACTAGTGACTGTTTCAGTCGCTGTTTTGGGTCCAACTGATTTTACTACTTTTTACTTGTGACTGTTTCAGTCGCTGTTTTCGGTCCAACTGATTTTATTACTTTTTACTTCTGATTGTTTCAGTCGCTATTTTCGGTCCAAGTGATTTTACTACTTTTTTCTAGTGACTGTTTCAGTCGCTGTTTTGGGTCCAACTGATTTTACTACTTTTTACTAGTGACTGTTTCAGTCGCTATTTTCGGTTCAACTGATTTTACTACTTTTTACTAGTGACTGTTTCAGTCGCTATTTTCGGTCCAACTGATTTTATTACTTTTTACTACTGATTGTTTCAGTCGCTATTTTCGGTTCAACTGATTTTACTACGTTTTTCTAGTCACTGTTTCAGTCGCTGTTTTGGGTCCAACTGATTTTACTACTTTTTACTAGTGAATGTTTCAGTCGCTATTTTGGGTCCAACGGATTTTACTACTTTTTGCTAGTGACTGTTTCAGTCACTATTTTCGGTTCAACTGATTTTACTACTTTTTACTAGTGACTGTTTCAGTCGCTATTTTCGGTCCAACTGATTTTATTGCTTTTTACTACTGACTGTTTCAGTCGCTATTTTCGGTCCAATTTATTTTACTACTTTTTACTACTTATTGTTTCAGTCGCTGTTTTCGGTTAAACTGATTTTACTACTTTTTGCTAGTGACTGTTTCAGTCGCTATTTTCGGTCCAACTGAATTTATTACTTTTTACTACTGACTGTTTCAGTCGCTATTTTCGGTTCAACTGATTTTACTACTCTTTTCTAGTGACTGTTTCAGTCGCTGTTTTGGGTCCAACTGATTTTACTACTTTTTACTAGTGACTGTTTCAGTCGCTGTTTTGTGTCCAACGGATTTTACTACTTTTTGCTAGTGACTGTTTCAGTCGCTATTTTCGGTTCAACTGATTTTACTACTTTTTACTAGTGACTGTTTCATTCGCTATTTTCGGTCCAACTGATTTTATTGCTTTTTATTTCTGACTGTTTCAGTCGCTATTTTCGGTTCAACTGATTTTACTACTTTTATCTAGTGACTGTTCAGTCGCTATTTTCGGTCCAACTGATTTTATTACTTTTTACTACTGACTGTTTCAGTCGCTATTTTCGGTCCAACTGATTTTACTACTCTTTTCTAGTGACTGTTTCAGTCGCTGTTTTGGGTCCAACTGATTTTACTACTTTTTACTAGTGACTGTTTCAGTCGCTGTTTTGGGTCCAACGGATTTTACTACTTTTTGCTAGTGACTGTTTCAGTCGCTATTTTCGGTTCAACTGATTTTACCACTTTTTACTAGTGACTGTTTCAGTCGCTATTTTCGGTCCAACTGATTTTATTGCTTTTTATTACTGACTGTTTCAGTCGCTATTTTCAGTTCAACTGATTTTACTACTTTTAACTAGTGACTGTTCAGTCGCTATTTTCGGTCCAACTGATTTTATTACTTTTTACTACTGACTGTTTCAGTCGCTATTTTCGGTCCAACTGATTTTACTACTCTTTTCTAGTGACTGTTTCAGTCGGTATTTTCGGTCCAACTGATTTTACTACTTTTTACAGGTTACTGTTTCAGTCGCTGTTTTGGGTCCAACGGATTTTACTACGTTTTACTAGCGACGGTTTCAGCCGCTATTTTCGGTCCAACTGATTTTACTACTTTTTACTTGTGACTGTTTCAGTCGCTGTTTTGGGTCCAACTGATTTTACTACTTTTTACTAGTGACTGTTTCAATCGCTCTTTTCGGTCCAACGGATTTTACTACTTTTTATTAGTGACTGTTTCAGTCGGTATTGTCGGTCCAACTGATTTTACTACTTTTTACTAGTGACTGTTTCAGTCGCTGTTTTGGGTCCAACGGATTTTACTACTTTTTGCTAGTGACTGTTTCAGTCGCTATTTCCGGTTCAACTGATTTTACTACTTTTTACTAGTGACTGTTTCAATCGCTCCTTTCGGTCCAACGGATTTTATTACTTTTTATTAGTAACCGTCTCAGTCGCTGTTTTCGGTCCAACGGATTTTACTACTTTTTATTAGTGACTGTTTCAGTCGGTATTTTCGGTCCAACTGATTTTACTACTTTTTACTAGTGACTGTTTCAGTCGCTGTTTTGAGTCCAACGGATTTTACTACTTTTTACTAGTTAGTGTTTCAGTCGCTATTTTCGGTCCAACTGATTTTACTACTTTTTACTAGTGACTGTTTCAATCGCTCTTTTCGGTCCAACGGATTTTACTACTTTTTATTAGTAACCGTCTCAGTCGCTGTTTTCGGTCCAACGGGTTTTACTACTTTTTATTAGTGACTGTTTCAATCGGTATTTTCGGTCCAACTGATTTTACTACTTTTTACTAGTGACTGTTTCAGTCGCTGTTTTGGGTCCAACTGATTTTACTACTTTTTACTTGTGATTGTTACAGTCGCTGTTTTCGGTCCAACTGATTTTATTACTTTTTACTTCTGATTGTTTCAGTCGCTATTTTCGGTCCAAGTGATTTTACTACTTTTTTCTAGTGACTGTTTCAGTCGCTGTTTTGGGTCCAACTGATTTTACTACTTTTTACTAGTGACTGTTTCAGTCGGTATTTTCGGTTCAACTGATTTTACTACTTTTTACGAGTGACTGTTTCAGTAGCTGTTTTGGGTCTAACTGATTTTACTACTTTTTACTTGTGATTGTTTCAGTCGCTGTTTTCGGTCCAACTGATTTTATTACTTTTTACTACTGATTGTTTCAGTCGCTATTTTCGGTCCAACTGATTTTACTACTTTTTTCTAGTGACTGTTTCAGTCGCTGTTTTGGGTCCAACTAATTTTACTACTTTTTACTAGTGACTGTTTCAGTCGCTATTTTCGGCCCAACTGATTTTACTACGTTTTACTGGTGACTGTTTCAGTCGCTATTTTCGGTTCAACTGATTTTACTACTTTTTACTAGTGACTGTTTCAGTCGCTATTTTCGGTCCAACTGATTTTATTACTTTTTACTACTGATTGTTTCAGTCGCTATTTTCGGTCCAACTGATTTTACTACTTTTTTCTAGTGACTGTTTCAGTCGCTGTTTTGGGTCCAACTAATTTTACTACTTTTTACTAGTGACTGTTTCAGTCGCTATTTTCGGCCCAACTGATTTTACTACGTTTTACTGGTGACTGTTTCAGTCGCTATTTTCGGTTCAACTGATTTTACTACTTTTTTCTAGTGACTGTTTCAGTCGCTGTTTTGGGTTCAACGGATTTTACTACTTTTTACTAGTGACTGTTTCAGTCGCTGGTTTTTATTCAACTGATTTTATTACTTTTTACTAGTGACTGTTTCAGTCGCTATTTTCGGTCCAACTAATTTTACTACTTTTTATTAGTGACCGTCTCAGTCGCTGTTTTCGGTCCAAGGGATTTTACTACTTTCTATTAGTGACTGTTTCAGTCGTTATTTTCGGTCCAACTGATTTTACTACTTTTTACTAGTGACTGTTTCAGTCGCTGTTTTGGGTACAACGGATTTTACTACGTTTTACTAGCGACGGTTTCAGCCGCTATTTTCGGTCCAACTGATTTTACTACTTTTTACTTGTGACTGTTTCAGTCGCTGTTTTGGGTCCAACTGATTTTACTACTTTTTACTAGTGACTGTTTCAATCGCTCTCTTCGGTCCAACGGATTTTACTACTTTTTATTAGTGACCGTCTCAGTCGCTGTTTTCGGTCCAACGGATTTTACTACTTTTTATTAGTGACTGTTTCAGTCGGTATTTTCGGTTCAACTGATTTTACTACTTTTTACGAGTGACTGTTTCAGTCGCTGTTTTGGGTCCAACTGATTTTACTACTTTTTACTTGTGACTGTTTCAGTCGCTGTTATCGGTCCAACTGATTTTATTGCTTTTTACTACTGATTGTTTCAGTCGCTATTTTCGGTCCAACTGATTTTACTACTTTTTTCTAGTGACTGTTTCAGTCGCTGTTTTGGGTCCAACTGACTTTACTACTTTTTACTAGTGACTGTTTCAGTCGCTATTTTCGTTTCAACTGATTTTACTACTTTTTACTAGTGACTGTTTCAATCGCTCTTTTCGGTCCAACGGATTTTACTACTTTTTATTAGTAACCGTCTCAGTCGCTGACTTCGGTCCAACGGATTTTACTACTTTTTATTAGTGACTGTTTCAGTCGGTATTTTCGGTCCAACTGATTTTACTACTTTTTACTAGTGACTGTTTCAGTCGCTGTTTTGGGTCCAACGGATTTTACTACTTTTTACTAGTTACTGTTTCAGTCGCTATTTTCGGTTCAACTGATTTTACTACTTTTTACTAGTGACTGTTTCAATCGCTCTTTTCGGTCCAACGGATTTTACTACTTTTTATTAGTAACCGTCTCAGTCGCTGATTTCGGTCCAACGGATTTTCTACTTTTTATTAGTGACTGTTTCAGTCGGTATTTTCGGTCCAACTGATTTTACTACTTTTTACTAGTGACTGTTTCAGTCGCTGTTTTGGGTCCAACGGATTTTACTACTTTTTACTAGTTACTGTTTCAGTCGGTATTTTCGGTCCAACTGATTTTACTACTTTTTATTAGTGACTGTTTCAATCGCTCTTTTCGGTCCAACGGATTTTACTACTTTTTATTAGTAACCGCCTCAGTCGCTGTTTTCGGTCCAACGGATTTTACTACTTTTTATTAGTAACCGCCTCAGTCGCTGTTTTCGGTCCAACGGATTTTACTACTTTTTATTAGTGACTGTTTCAGTCGGTATTTTCGGTCCAACTGATTTTACTACTTTTTACTAGTGACTGTTTCAGTCGCTGTTTTGGGTCCAACTGATTTTACTACTTTTTACTTGTGACTGTTTCAGTCGCTGTTTTCGGTCCAACTGATTTTATTACTTTTTACTTCTGATTGTTTCAGTCGCTATTTTCGGTCCAAGTGATTTTACTACTTTTTTCTAGTGACTGTTTCAGTCGCTGTTTTGGGTCCAACTGATTTTACTACTTTTTACTAGTGACTGTTTCAGTCGCTATTTTCGGTTCAACTGATTTTACTACTTTTTACTAGTGACTGTTTCAGTCGCTATTTTCGGTCCAACTGATTTTATTACTTTTTACTACTGATTGTTTCAGTCGCTATTTTCGGTTCAACTGATTTTACTACGTTTTTCTAGTCAGTGTTTCAGTCGCTGTTTTGGGTCCAACTGATTTTACTACTTTTTACTAGTGAATGTTTCAGTCGCTATTTTGGGTCCAACGGATTTTACTACTTTTTGCTAGTGACTGTTTCAGTCACTATTTTCGGTTCAACTGATTTTACTACTTTTTACTAGTGACTGTTTCAGTCGCTATTTTCGGTCCAACTGATTTTATTGCTTTTTACTACTGACTGTTTCAGTCGCTATTTTCGGTCCAATTTATTTTACTACTTTTTACTACTTATTGTTTCAGTCGCTGTTTTCGGTTAAACTGATTTTACTACTCTTTTCTAGTGACTGTTTCAGTCGCTGTTTTAGGTCCAACTGATTTTACTACTTTTTACTAGTGACTGTTTCAGTCGCTGTTTTGGGTCCAACGGATTTTACTACTTTTTGCTAGTGACTGTTTCAGTCGCTATTTTCGGTTCAACTGATTTTACTACTTTTTACTAGTGACTGTTTCATTCGCTATTTTCGGTCCAACTGATTTTATTGCTTTTTATTTCTGACTGTTTCAGTCGCTATTTTCGGTTCAACTGATTTTACTACTTTTATCTAGTGACTGTTCAGTCGCTATTTTCGGTCCAACTGATTTTATTACTTTTTACTACTGACTGTTTCAGTCGCTATTTTCGGTCCAACTGATTTTACTACTCTTTTCTAGTGACTGTTTCAGTCGCTGTTTTGGGTCCAACTGATTTTACTACTTTTTACTAGTGACTGTTTCAGTCGCTGTTTTGGGTCCAACGGATTTTACTACTTTTTGCTAGTGACTGTTTCAGTCGCTATTTTCGGTTCAACTGATTTTACCACTTTTTACTAGTGACTGTTTCAGTCGCTATTTTCGGTCCAACTGATTTTATTGCTTTTTATTACTGACTGTTTCAGTCGCTATTTTCAGTTCAACTGATTTTACTACTTTTAACTAGTGACTGTTCAGTCGCTATTTTCGGTCCAACTGATTTTATTACTTTTTACTACTGACTGTTTCAGTCGCTATTTTCGGTCCAACTGATTTTACTACTCTTTTCTAGTGACTGTTTCAGTCGGTATTTTCGGTCCAACTGATTTTACTACTTTTTACTGGTTACTGTTTCAGTCGCTGTTTTGGGTCCAACGGATTTTACTACGTTTTACTAGCGACGGTTTCAGCCGCTATTTTCGGTCCAACTGATTTTACTACTTTTTACTTGTGACTGTTTCAGTCGCTGTTTTGGGTCCAACTGATTTTACTACTTTTTACTAGTGACTATTTCAATCGCTCTTTACGGTCCAACGGATTTTACTACTTTTTATTAGTGACTGTTTCAGTCGGTATTGTCGGTCCAACTGATTTTACTACTTTTTACTAGTGACTGTTTCAGTCGCTGTTTTGGGTCCAACGGATTTTATTACTTTTTGCTAGTGACTGTTTCAGTCGCTATTTTCGGTTCAACTGATTTTACTACTTTTTACTTGTGACTGTTTCAGTCGCTGTTTTGGGTCCAACTGATTTTACTACTTTTTACTAGTGACTGTTTCAATCGCTCTTTACGGTCCAACGGATTTTACTACTTTTTTTTAGTGACTGTTTCAGTCGGTATTGTCGGTCCAACTGATTTTACTACTTTTTACTAATGACTGTTTCAGTCGCTGTTTTGGGTCCAACGGATTTTATTACTTTTTGCTAGTGACTGTTTCAGTCGCTATTTTCGGTTCAACTGATTTTACTACTTTTTACTAGTGACTGTTCAGTCGCTATTTTCGGTCCAACTGATTTTATTACTTTTTACTACTGACTGTTTCAGTCGCTATTTTCGGTCCAACTGATTTTACTACTCTTTTCTAGTGACTGTTTCAGTCGCTGTTTTCGGCCCAACTGATTATACTACGTTTTACTGGTGACTGTTTCAGTCGCTATTTTCGGTTCAACTGATTTTACTACTTTTTACTAGTGACTGTTTCAGTCGCTATTTTCGGTCCAACTGATTTTACTACTCTTTTCTAGTGACTGTTTCAGTCGGTATTTTCGGTCCAACTGATTTTACTACTTTTTACTAGTGACTGTTTCAGTCGCTGTTTTGGGTCCAACGGATTTTACTACGTTTTACTAGCGACGGTTTCAGCCGCTATTTTCGGTCCAACTGATTTTACTACTTTTTACTTGTGACTGTTTCAGTCGCTGCTTTGGGTCCAACTGTTTTTACTACTTTTTACTAGTGACTGTTTCAATCGCTCTCTTCGGTCCAACGGATTTTACTACTTTTTATTAGTGACCGCCTCAGTCGCTGTTTTCGGTCCAACGGATTTTACTACTTTTTATTAGTGAGTTTCAGTCGGTATTGTCGGTCCAACTGATTTTACTACTTTTTACTAGTGACTGTTTCAGTCGCTGTTTTGGGTCCAACGGATTTTACTACTTTTTGCTAGTGACTGTTTCAGTCGCTATTTTCGAATCAACTGATTTTACTACTTTTTACTACTGACTGTTTCAGTCGCTATTTTGGGTATAACTGATTTTACTACTCTTTTCTAGTGACTGTTTCAGTCGCTGTTTTCGGCCCAACTGATTTTACTACGTTTTACTTTTGACTGTTTCAGTCGCTATTTTCGGTTCAACTGATTTTACTACTTTTTACTAGTGACTGTTTCAGTCGCTATTTTCGGTCCAACTGATTTTATTACTTTTTACTACTGATTGTTTCAGTCGCTATTTTCGGTCCAACTGGTTTTACTACTTTTTTCTAGTGACTGTTTCATTCGCTGGTTTTGGTTCAACTGATTTTATTACTTTTTACTAGTGACTGTTTTAGTCGCTATTTTCGGTCCAACTGATTTTACTACTTTTTATTAGTGACTGTTTAAGTCGGTATTTTCGGTCCAACTGATTTTACCACTTTTTACTAGTGACTGTTTCAGTCGCTATTTTCGGTCCAACTGATTTTATTGCTTTTTATTACTGACTGTTTCAGTCGCTATTTTCAGTTCAACTGATTTTACTACTTTTAACTAGTGACTGTTCAGTCGCTATTTTCGGTCCAACTGATTTTATTACTTTTTACTACTGACTGTTTCAGTCGCTATTTTCGGTCCAACTGATTTTACTACTCTTTTCTAGTGACTGTTTCAGTCGGTATTTTCGGTCCAACTGATTTTACTACTTTTTACAGGTTACTGTTTCAGTCGCTGTTTTGGGTCCAACGGATTTTACTACGTTTTACTAGCGACGGTTTCAGCCGCTATTTTCGGTCCAACTGATTTTACTACTTTTTACTTGTGACTGTTTCAGTCGGTATTTTCGGTCCAACTGATTTTACTACTTTTTACTAGTGACTGTTTCAGTCGCTGTTTTGGGTCCAACGGATTTTACTACATTTTGCTAGTGACTGTTTCAGTCGCTATTTCCGGTTCAACTGATTTTACTACTTTTTACTAGTGACTGTTTCAATCGCTCCTTTCGGTCCAACGGATTTTACTACTTTTTGCTAGTGACTGTTTCAGTCGCTATTTCCGGTTCAACTGATTTTACTACTTTTTACTAGTGACTGTTTCAATCGCTCCTTTCGGTCCAACGGATTTTATTACTTTTTATTAGTAACCGTCTCAGTCGCTGTTTTCGGTCCAACGGATTTTACTACTTTTTATTAGTGACTGTTTCAGTCGGTATTTTCGGTCCAACTGATTTTACTACTTTTTACTAGTGACTGTTTCAGTCGCTGTTTTGAGTCCAACGGATTTTACTACTTTTTACTAGTTAGTGTTTCAGTCGCTATTTTCGGTCCAACTGATTTTACTACTTTTTACTAGTGACTGTTTCAATCGCTCTTTTCGGTCCAACGGATTTTACTACTTTTTATTAGTAACCGTCTCAGTCGCTGTTTTCGGTCCAACGGATTTTACTACTTTTTATTAGTGACTGTTTCAATCGGTATTTTCGGTCCAACTGATTTTACTACTTTTTACTAGTGACTGTTTCAGTCGCTGTTTTGGGTCCAACTGATTTTACTACTTTTTACTTGTGATTGTTACAGTCGCTGTTTTCGGTCCAACTGATTTTATTACTTTTTACTTCTGATTGTTTCAGTCGCTATTTTCGGTCCAAGTGATTTTACTACTTTTTTCTAGTGACTGTTTCAGTCGCTGTTTTGGGTCCAACTGATTTTACTACTTTTTACTAGTGACTGTTTCAGTCGGTATTTTCGGTTCAACTGATTTTACTACTTTTTACGAGTGACTGTTTCAGTAGCTGTTTTGGGTCTAACTGATTTTACTACTTTTTACTTGTGATTGTTTCAGTCGCTGTTTTCGGTCCAACTGATTTTATTACTTTTTACTACTGATTGTTTCAGTCGCTATTTTCGGTCCAACTGATTTTACTACTTTTTTCTAGTGACTGTTTCAGTCGCTGTTTTGGGTCCAACTAATTTTACTACTTTTTACTAGTGACTGTTTCAGTCGCTATTTTCGGCCCAACTGATTTTCCTACGTTTTACTGGTGACTGTTTCAGTCGCTATTTTCGGTTCAACTGATTTTACTACTTTTTACTAGTGACTGTTTCAGTCGCTATTTTCGGTCCAACTGATTTTATTACTTTTTACTACTGATTGTTTCAGTCGCTATTTTCGGTCCAACTGATTTTACTACTTTTTTCTAGTGACTGTTTCAGTCGCTGTTTTGGGTCCAACTAATTTTACTACTTTTTACTAGTGACTGTTTCAGTCGCTATTTTCGGCCCAACTGATTTTACTACGTTTTACTGGTGACTGTTTCAGTCGCTATTTTCGGTTCAACTGATTTTACTACTTTTTTCTAGTGACTGTTTCAGTCGCTGTTTTGGGTTCAACGGATTTTACTACTTTTTACTAGTGACTGTTTCAGTCGCTGGTTTTTATTCAACTGATTTTATTACTTTTTACTAGTGACTGTTTCAGTCGCTATTTTCGGTCCAACTAATTTTACTACTTTTTATTAGTGACCGTCTCAGTCGCTGTTTTCGGTCCAAGGGATTTTACTACTTTCTATTAGTGACTGTTTCAGTCGTTATTTTCGGTCCAACTGATTTTACTACTTTTTACTAGTGACTGTTTCAGTCGCTGTTTTGGGTACAACGGATTTTACTACGTTTTACTAGCGACGGTTTCAGCCGCTATTTTCGGTCCAACTGATTTTACTACTTTTTACTTGTGACTGTTTCAGTCGCTGTTTTGGGTCCAACTGATTTTACTACTTTTTACTAGTGACTGTTTCAATCGCTCTCTTCGGTCCAACGGATTTTACTACTTTTTATTAGTGACCGTCTCAGTCGCTGTTTTCGGTCCAACGGATTTTACTACTTTTTATTAGTGACTGTTTCAGTCGGTATTTTCGGTTCAACTGATTTTACTACTTTTTACGAGTGACTGTTTCAGTCGCTGTTTTGGGTCCAACTGATTTTACTACTTTTTACTTGTGACTGTTTCAGTCGCTGTTATCGGTCCAACTGATTTTATTGCTTTTTACTACTGATTGTTTCAGTCGCTATTTTCGGTCCAACTGATTTTACTACTTTTTTCTAGTGACTGTTTCAGTCGCTGTTTTGGGTCCAACTGACTTTACTACTTTTTACTAGTGACTGTTTCAGTCGCTATTTTCGTTTCAACTGATTTTACTACTTTTTACTAGTGACTGTTTCAATCGCTCTTTTCGGTCCAACGGATTTTACTACTTTTTATTAGTAACCGTCTCAGTCGCTGACTTCGGTCCAACGGATTTTACTACTTTTTATTAGTGACTGTTTCAGTCGGTATTTTCGGTCCAACTGATTTTACTACTTTTTACTAGTGACTGTTTCAGTCGCTGTTTTGGGTCCAACGGATTTTACTACTTTTTACTAGTTACTGTTTCAGTCGCTATTTTCGGTTCAACTGATTTTACTACTTTTTACTAGTGACTGTTTCAATCGCTCTTTTCGGTCCAACGGATTTTACTACTTTTTATTAGTAACCGTCTCAGTCGCTGATTTCGGTCCAACGGATTTTCTACTTTTTATTAGTGACTGTTTCAGTCGGTATTTTCGGTCCAACTGATTTTACTACTTTTTACTAGTGACTGTTTCAGTCGCTGTTTTGGGTCCAACGGATTTTACTACTTTTTACTAGTTACTGTTTCAGTCGGTATTTTCGGTCCAACTGATTTTACTACTTTTTATTAGTGACTGTTTCAATCGCTCTTTTCGGTCCAACGGATTTTACTACTTTTTATTAGTAACCGCCTCAGTCGCTGTTTTCGGTCCAACGGATTTTACTACTTTTTATTAGTAACCGCCTCAGTCGCTGTTTTCGGTCCAACGGATTTTACTACTTTTTATTAGTGACTGTTTCAGTCGGTATTTTCGGTCCAACTGATTTTACTACTTTTTACTAGTGACTGTTTCAGTCGCTGTTTTGGGTCCAACTGATTTTACTACTTTTTACTTGTGACTGTTTCAGTCGCTGTTTTCGGTCCAACTGATTTTATTACTTTTTACTTCTGATTGTTTCAGTCGCTATTTTCGGTCCAAGTGATTTTACTACTTTTTTCTAGTGACTGTTTCAGTCGCTGTTTTGGGTCCAACTGATTTTACTACTTTTTACTAGTGACTGTTTCAGTCGCTATTTTCGGTTCAACTGATTTTACTACTTTTTACTAGTGACTGTTTCAGTCGCTATTTTCGGTCCAACTGATTTTATTACTTTTTACTACTGATTGTTTCAGTCGCTATTTTCGGTTCAACTGATTTTACTACGTTTTTCTAGTCAGTGTTTCAGTCGCTGTTTTGGGTCCAACTGATTTTACTACTTTTTACTAGTGAATGTTTCAGTCGCTATTTTGGGTCCAACGGATTTTACTACTTTTTGCTAGTGACTGTTTCAGTCACTATTTTCGGTTCAACTGATTTTACTACTTTTTACTAGTGACTGTTTCAGTCGCTATTTTCGGTCCAACTGATTTTATTGCTTTTTACTACTGACTGTTTCAGTCGCTATTTTCGGTCCAATTTATTTTACTACTTTTTACTACTTATTGTTTCAGTCGCTGTTTTCGGTTAAACTGATTTTACTACTCTTTTCTAGTGACTGTTTCAGTCGCTGTTTTGGGTCCAACTGATTTTACTACTTTTTACTAGTGACTGTTTCAGTCGCTGTTTTGGGTCCAACGGATTTTACTACTTTTTGCTAGTGACTGTTTCAGTCGCTATTTTCGGTTCAACTGATTTTACTACTTTTTACTAGTGACTGTTTCATTCGCTATTTTCGGTCCAACTGATTTTATTGCTTTTTATTTCTGACTGTTTCAGTCGCTATTTTCGGTTCAACTGATTTTACTACTTTTATCTAGTGACTGTTCAGTCGCTATTTTCGGTCCAACTGATTTTATTACTTTTTACTACTGACTGTTTCAGTCGCTATTTTCGGTCCAACTGATTTTACTACTCTTTTCTAGTGACTGTTTCAGTCGCTGTTTTGGGTCCAACTGATTTTACTACTTTTTACTAGTGACTGTTTCAGTCGCTGTTTTGGGTCCAACGGATTTTACTACTTTTTGCTAGTGACTGTTTCAGTCGCTATTTTCGGTTCAACTGATTTTACCACTTTTTACTAGTGACTGTTTCAGTCGCTATTTTCGGTCCAACTGATTTTATTGCTTTTTATTACTGACTGTTTCAGTCGCTATTTTCAGTTCAACTGATTTTACTACTTTTAACTAGTGACTGTTCAGTCGCTATTTTCGGTCCAACTGATTTTATTACTTTTTACTACTGACTGTTTCAGTCGCTATTTTCGGTCCAACTGATTTTACTACTCTTTTCTAGTGACTGTTTCAGTCGGTATTTTCGGTCCAACTGATTTTACTACTTTTTACTGGTTACTGTTTCAGTCGCTGTTTTGGGTCCAACGGATTTTACTACGTTTTACTAGCGACGGTTTCAGCCGCTATTTTCGGTCCAACTGATTTTACTACTTTTTACTTGTGACTGTTTCAGTCGCTGTTTTGGGTCCAACTGATTTTACTACTTTTTACTAGTGACTATTTCAATCGCTCTTTACGGTCCAACGGATTTTACTACTTTTTATTAGTGACTGTTTCAGTCGGTATTGTCGGTCCAACTGATTTTACTACTTTTTACTAGTGACTGTTTCAGTCGCTGTTTTGGGTCCAACGGATTTTATTACTTTTTGCTAGTGACTGTTTCAGTCGCTATTTTCGGTTCAACTGATTTTACTACTTTTTACTTGTGACTGTTTCAGTCGCTGTTTTGGGTCCAACTGATTTTACTACTTTTTACTAGTGACTGTTTCAATCGCTCTTTACGGTCCAACGGATTTTACTACTTTTTTTTAGTGACTGTTTCAGTCGGTATTGTCGGTCCAACTGATTTTACTACTTTTTACTAATGACTGTTTCAGTCGCTGTTTTGGGTCCAACGGATTTTATTACTTTTTGCTAGTGACTGTTTCAGTCGCTATTTTCGGTTCAACTGATTTTACTACTTTTTACTAGTGACTGTTCAGTCGCTATTTTCGGTCCAACTGATTTTATTACTTTTTACTACTGACTGTTTCAGTCGCTATTTTCGGTCCAACTGATTTTACTACTCTTTTCTAGTGACTGTTTCAGTCGCTGTTTTCGGCCCAACTGATTATACTACGTTTTACTGGTGACTGTTTCAGTCGCTATTTTCGGTTCAACTGATTTTACTACTTTTTACTAGTGACTGTTTCAGTCGCTATTTTCGGTCCAACTGATTTTACTACTCTTTTCTAGTGACTGTTTCAGTCGGTATTTTCGGTCCAACTGATTTTACTACTTTTTACTAGTGACTGTTTCAGTCGCTGTTTTGGGTCCAACGGATTTTACTACGTTTTACTAGCGACGGTTTCAGCCGCTATTTTCGGTCCAACTGATTTTACTACTTTTTACTTGTGACTGTTTCAGTCGCTGTTTTGGGTCCAACTGTTTTTACTACTTTTTACTAGTGACTGTTTCAATCGCTCTCTTCGGTCCAACGGATTTTACTACTTTTTATTAGTGACCGCCTCAGTCGCTGTTTTCGGTCCAACGGATTTTACTACTTTTTATTAGTGAGTTTCAGTCGGTATTGTCGGTCCAACTGATTTTACTACTTTTTACTAGTGACTGTTTCAGTCGCTGTTTTGGGTCCAACGGATTTTACTACTTTTTGCTAGTGACTGTTTCAGTCGCTATTTTCGAATCAACTGATTTTACTACTTTTTACTACTGACTGTTTCAGTCGCTATTTTGGGTATAACTGATTTTACTACTCTTTTCTAGTGACTGTTTCAGTCGCTGTTTTCGGCCCAACTGATTTTACTACGTTTTACTTTTGACTGTTTCAGTCGCTATTTTCGGTTCAACTGATTTTACTACTTTTTACTAGTGACTGTTTCAGTCGCTATTTTCGGTCCAACTGATTTTATTACTTTTTACTACTGATTGTTTCAGTCGCTATTTTCGGTCCAACTGGTTTTACTACTTTTTTCTAGTGACTGTTTCATTCGCTGGTTTTGGTTCAACTGATTTTATTACTTTTTACTAGTGACTGTTTTAGTCGCTATTTTCGGTCCAACTGATTTTACTACTTTTTATTAGTGACTGTTTAAGTCGGTATTTTCGGTCCAACTGATTTTACTACTTTTTACTAGTGACTGTTTCAGTCGCTGTTTTGGGTCCAACGGATTTTACTACTTTTGCTAGTGACTGTTTCAGTCGCTATTTTCGGTTCAACTGATTTTACTACTTTTTACTACTTATTGTTTCAGTCGCTGTTTTCGGTAAAACTAATTTTACTACTTTTTGCTAGTGACTGTTTCAGTCGCGATTTTCGGTCCAACTGATTTTATTACTTTTTACTACTGACTGTTTCAGTCGCTATTTTCGGTCCAACTGATTTTACTACTCTTTTCTAGTGACTGTTTCAGTCGCTGTTTTGGATCCAACTGATTTTACTACTTTTTACTAGTGACTGTTTCAGTCGCTGTTTTGGGTCCAACGGATTTTACTACTTTTTGCTAGTGACTGTTTCAGTCGCTATTTTCGGTTCAACTGATTTTACTACTTTTTACTAGTGACTGCTTCAGTCGCTATTTTCGTTCCAACTGATTTTATTGCTTTTCATTACTGACTGTTTCAGTCGCTATTTTGGGTCCAATTGATTTTACTACTTCTTGCTAGTGACTGTTTCAGTCGCTATTTTCGGTTCAACTGATTTTACTACTTTTAACTAGTGACTGTTCAGTCGCTATTTTCGGTCCAACTGATTTTACTACTTTTTACTTGTGACTGTTTCAGTCGCTGTTTTGGGTCCAACTGATTTTACTACTTTTTACTAGTGACTGTTTCAATCGCTATTTTCGGTCCAACGGATTTTACTACTTTTTATTAGTGACTGTTTCAGTCGGTATTGTCGGTCCAACTGATTTTACTACTTTTTACTAGTGACTGTTTCAGTCGCTGTTTTGGGTCCAACGGATTTTACTACTTTTTGCTAGTGACTGTTTCAGTCGCTATTTTCGGTTCAACTGATTTTACTACTTTTTACTAGTGACTGTTCATTCGCTATTTTCGGTCCAACTGATTTTATTACTTTTTACTACTGACTGTTTCAGTCGCTATTTTCGGTCCAAATGATTTTACTACTCTTTTCTAGTGACTGTTTCAGTCGCTGTTTTGGGTCCAACGGATTTTACTACTTTTTACTAGTGACTGTTTCAGTCACTGGTTTCGGTCCAACTGGTTTTACTACTTTTTACTTGTGACTGTTTCAGTCGCTGTTTTGGGTCCAACGGATTTTACTACTTTTTACTAGTGACTGTTTCAGTCACTGGTTTCGGTTCCACTGATTTTATTACTTTTTACTAGTGACTGTTTCAGTCGCTGGTATCGGTTCAACTGATTTTATTACTTTTTACTAGTGACTGTTTCAGTCGCTATTTTCGGTCCAACTGATTTTACTACTTTTTATTAGTGACCGTTTCAGTCGCTGATTTCGGTCCAACGGATTTTAATACTTTTTATTAGTGACTGTTTCAGTCGGTATTTTCGGTCCAACTGATTTTACTACTTTTTGCTAGTGACTGTTTCAGTCGCTATTTTCGGTTCAACTGATTTTACTACTTTTTACTACTGTCTGTTTCTGTCGCTATTTTCGGTCCAATTGATTTTACTACTTTTTACTACTGATTGTTTCAGTCGCTGTTTTCGGTTAAACTGATTTTACTACTTTTTACTAGTGACTGTTTCAGTCGCTATTTTCGGTTCAACTGATTTTACTACTTTTTACTAGTGACTGTTTCAGTCGCTGTTTTGGGTCCAACGGATTTTTCTACTTTTTACTAATGACTGTTTCAGTCGCTGGTTTTGGTTCAACTGATTTTATTACTTTTTACTAGTGACTGTTTCAGTCGCTATTTTCGGTCCAACTGATTTTACTACTTTTTATTAGTGACTGTTTCAGTCGGTATTTTCGGTCCAACTGATTTTACTACTTTTTACTAGTGACTGTTTCAGTCGCTGTTTAGGGTCCAACGGATTTTACTACTTTTTGCTAGTGACTGTTTCAGTCGCTATTTTCGGTTCAACTGATTTTACTACTTTTTAATAGTGACTGTTTCAGTCGCTATTTTCGGTCCAACTGATTTTATTACTTTTTACTACTGATTGTTTCAGTCGCTATTTTCGGTCCAACTGATTTTACTACTTTTTTATAGTGACTGTTTCAGTCGCTGTTTTGGGTCCAACGGATTTTACTACTTTTTACTAGTGACTGTTTCAGTCGCTATTTTCGGTTCAACTGATTTTACTACTTTTTACTAGTGACTGTTTCAGTCGCTGTTTTGGGTCCAACGGATTTTTCTACTTTTTACTAGTGACTGTTTCAGTCGCTGGTTTTGGTTCAACTGATTTTATTACTTTTTACTAGTGACTCTTTCAGTCGCTATTTTCGGTCCAACTGATTTTACTACTTTTTACTAGTGACTGTTTCAGTCGCTATTTTCGGTTCAACTGATTTTACTACTTTTTACTAGTGACTGTTTCAGTCGCTATTTTCGGTCCAACTGATTTTATTACTTTTTACTACTGATTGTTTCAGTCGCTATTTTCGGTCCAACTGATTTTACTACTTTTTTCTAGTGACTGTTTCAGTCGCTATTTTCGGTCCAACTGATTTTACTACTTTTTACTAGTGACTGTTTCAGTCGGTATTTTCGGTCCAACTGATTTTACTACTTTTTACTAGTGACTGTTTCAGTCGCTGTTTTGGGTCCAACGGATTTTACTACTTTTTGCTAGTGACCGTTTCAGTCGCTATTTTCGGTTCAACTGATTTTACTACTTTTTACTAGTGACTGTTTCAGTCGCTATTTTCGGTCCAACTGATTTTATTGCTTTTTACTACTGACTGTTTCAGTCGCTATTTTCGTTCCAGTTTATTTTACTACTTTTTACTACTTATTGTTTCAGTCGCTGTTTTAGGTTAAACTGATTTTACTACTTTTTACTAGTGACTGTTTCAGTCGCTATTTTCGGTCCAACTGATTTTATTACTTTTTACTACTGACTGTTTCAGTCGCTATTTTCGGTCCAACTGATTTTACTGCTCTTTTCTAATGACTGTTTCAGTCGCTGTTTTGGGTCCAACTGATTTTACTACTTTTTACTAGTGACTGTTTCAGTCGCTGTTTTGGGTCCAACGGATTTTACTACTTTTTGCTAGTGACTGTTTCAGTCGCTATTTTCGGTTCAACTGATTTTACTACTTTTTACTAGTGACTGTTTCAGTCGCTATTTTCGGTCCAACTGATTTTATTGCTTCTTATTACTGACTGTTTCAGTCGCTATTTTCGGTTCAACTGATTTTACTACTTTTAACTAGTGACTGTTCAGTCGCTATTTTCGGTCCAACTGATTTTATTACTTTTTACTACTGACTGTTTCAGTCGCTATTTTCGGTCCAACTGATTTTACTACTCTTTTCTAGTGACTGTTTCAGTCGGTATTTTCGGTCCAACTGATTTTACTACTTTTTACTGTTTACTGTTTCAGTCGCTGTTTTGGGTCCAACGGATTTTACTACGTTTTACTAGCGACGGTTTCAGCCGCTATTTTCGGTCCAACTGATTTTACTACTTTTTACTTGTGACTGTTTCAGTCGCTGTTTTGGGTCCAACTGATTTTACTACTTTTTACTAGTGACTGTTTCAATCGCTCTTTTCGGTCCAACGGATTTTACTACTTTTTATTAGTGACTGTTTCAGTCGGTATTGTCGGTCCAACTGATTTTACTACTTTTTACTAGTGACTGTTTCAGTCGCTGTTTTGGGTCCAACGGATTTTACTACTTTTTGCTAGTGACTGTTTCAGTCGCTATTTTCGTTTCAACTGATTTTACTACTTTTTACTAGTGACTGTTTCAATCGCTCTTTTCGGTCCAACGGATTTTACTACTTTTTATTAGTAACCGTCTCAGTCGCTGACTTCGGTCCAAGGGATTTTACTACCTTTTATTAGTGACTGTTTCAGTCGGTATTTTCGGTCCAACTGATTTTACTACTTTTTACTAGTGACTGTTTCAGTCGCTGTTTTGGGTCCAACGGATTTTACTACTTTTTACTAGTTACTGTTTCAGTCGGTATTTTCGGTCCAACTGATTTTACTACTTTTTACTAGTGACTGTTTCAATCGCTCTTTTCGGTCCAACGGATTTTACTACTTTTTATTAGTAACCGCCTCAGTCGCTGTTTTCGGTCCAACGGATTTTACTACTTTTTATTAGTAACCGCCTCAGTCGCTGTTTTCGGTCCAACGGATTTTACTACTTTTTATTAGTGACTGTTTCAGTCGGTATTTTCGGTCCAACTGATTTTACTACTTTTTACTAGTGACTGTTTCAGTCGCTGTTTTGGGTCCAACTGATTTTACTACTTTTTACTTGTGACTGTTTCAGTCGCTGTTTTCGGTCCAACTGATTTTATTACTTTTTACTTCTGATTGTTTCAGTCGCTATTTTCGGTCCAAGTGATTTTACTACTTTTTTCTAGTGACTGTTTCAGTCGCTGTTTTGGGTCCAACTGATTTTACTACTTTTTACTAGTGACTGTTTCAGTCGCTATTTTCGGTTCAACTGATTTTACTACTTTTTACTAGTGACTGTTTCAGTCGCTATTTTCGGTCCAACTGATTTTATTACTTTTTACTACTGATTGTTTCAGTCGCTATTTTCGGTTCAACTGATTTTACTACGTTTTTCTAGTCACTGTTTCAGTCGCTGTTTTGGGTCCAACTGATTTTACTACTTTTTACTAGTGACTGTTTCAGTCGCTATTTTCGGTCCAACTGATTTTATTACTTTTTACTACTGATTGTTTCAGTCGCTATTTTCGGTCCAACTGATTTTACTACTTTTTTCTAGTGACTGTTTCAGTCGCTGTTTTGGGTCCAACTAATTTTACTACTTTTTACTAGTGACTGTTTCAGTCGCTATTTTCGGCCCAACTGATTTTACTACGTTTTACTGGTGACTGTTTCAGTCGCTATTTTCGGTTCAACTGATTTTACTACTTTTTTCTAGTGACTGTTTCAGTCGCTGTTTTGGGTTCAACGGATTTTACTACTTTTTACTAGTGACTGTTTCAGTCGCTGGTTTTTATTCAACTGATTTTATTACTTTTTACTAGTGACTGTTTCAGTCGCTATTTTCGGTCCAACTAATTTTACTACTTTTTATTAGTGACCGTCTCAGTCGCTGTTTTCGGTCCAAGGGATTTTACTACTTTCTATTAGTGACTGTTTCAGTCGGTATTTTCGGTCCAACTGATTTTACTACTTTTTACTAGTGACTGTTTCAGTCGCTGCTTTGGGTACAACGGATTTTACTACGTTTTACTAGCGACGGTTTCAGCCGCTATTTTCGGTCCAACTGATTTTACTACTTTTTACTTGTGACTGTTTCAGTCGCTGTTTTGGGTCCAACTGATTTTACTACTCTTTTCTAGTGACTGTTTCAGTCGGTATTTTCGGTCCAACTGATTTTACTACTCTTTTCTAGTGACTGTTTCAGTCGCTGTTTTGGGTCCAACTGATTTTACTACTTTTTACTAGTGACTGTTTCAGTCGCTGTTTTGGGTCCAACGGATTTTACTACTTTTTGCTAGTGACTGTTTCAGTCGCTATTTTCGGTTCAACTGATTTTACCACTTTTTACTAGTGACTGTTTCAGTCGCTATTTTCGGTCCAACTGATTTTATTGCTTTTTATTACTGACTGTTTCAGTCGCTATTTTCAGTTCAACTGATTTTACTACTTTTAACTAGTGACTGTTCAGTCGCTATTTTCGGTCCAACTGATTTTATTACTTTTTACTACTGACTGTTTCAGTCGCTATTTTCGGTCCCACTGATTTTACTACTCTTTTCTAGTGACTGTTTCAGTCGCTGTTTTCGGCCCAACTGATTATACTACGTTTTACTGGTGACTGTTTCAGTCGCTATTTTCGGTTCAACTGATTTTACTACTTTTTACTAGTGACTGTTTCAGTCGCTATTTTCGGTCCAACTGATTTTACTACGCTTTTCTAGTGACTGTTTCAGTCGGTATTTTCGGTCCAACTGATTTTACTACTTTTTACTAGTGACTGTTTCAGTCGCTGTTTTGGGTCCAACGGATTTTACTACGTTTTACTAGCGACGGTTTCAGCCGCTATTTTCGGTCCAACTGATTTTACTACTTTTTACTTGTGACTGTTTCAGTCGCTGTTTTGGGTCCAACTGTTTTTACTACTTTTTACTAGTGACTGTTTCAATCGCTCTCTTCGGTCCAACGGATTTTACTACTTTTTATTAGTGACCGCCTCAGTCGCTGTTTTCGGTCCAACGGATTTTACTACTTTTTATTAGTGAGTTTCAGTCGGTATTGTCGGTCCAACTGATTTTACTACTTTTTACTAGTGACTGTTTCAGTCGCTGTTTTGGGTCCAACGGATTTTACTACTTTTTGCTAGTGACTGTTTCAGTCGCTATTTTCGAATCAACTGATTTTACTACTTTTTACTACTGACTGTTTCAGTCGCTATTTTGGGTATAACTGATTTTACTACTCTTTTCTAGTGACTGTTTCAGTCGCTGTTTTCGGCCCAACTGATTTTACTACGTTTTACTTTTGACTGTTTCAGTCGCTGGTTTTGGTTCAACTGATTTTATTACTTTTTACTAGTGACTGTTTTAGTCGCTATTTTCGGTCCAACTGATTTTACTACTTTTTATTAGTGACTGTTTAAGTCGGTATTTTCGGTCCAACTGATTTTACTACTTTTTACTAGTGACTGTTTCAGTCGCTGTTTTGGGTCCAACAGATTTTACTACTTTTGCTAGTGACTGTTTCAGTCGCTATTTTCGGTTCAACTGATTTTACTACTTTTTACTAGTGACTGTTTCAGTCGCTATTTTCGGTCCAACTGATTTTATTACATTTTACTACTGATTGTTTCAGTCGCTATTTTCGGTCCAACTGATTTTACTACTTTTTTCTAGTGACTGTTTCAGTCGCTGTTTTGGGTCCAACGGATTTTACTACTTTTTACTAGTTACTGTTTCAGTCGCTGGTTTTGGTTCAACTGATTTTATTACTTTTTACTAGTGACTGTTTTAGTCGCTATTTTCGGTCCAACTGATTTTACTACTTTTTATTAGTGACTGTTTAAGTCGGTATTTTCGGTCCAACTGATTTTACTACTTTTTACTAGTGACTGTTTCAGTCGCTGTTTTGGGTCCAACGGATTTTACTACTTTTGCTAGTGACTGTTTCAGTCGCTATTTTCGGTTCAACTGATTTTACTACTTTTTACTACTTATTGTTTCAGTCGCTGTTTTCGGTAAAACTGATTTTACTACTTTTTGCTACTGATTGTTTCAGTCGCTATTTTCGGTCCAACTGATTTTACTACTTTTTTCTAGTGACTGTTCCAGTCGCTGTTTTGGGTCCAACTGATTTTACTACGTTTTACTGGTGACTGTTTCAGTCGCTGTTTTGGGTCCAACGGATTTTACTACTTTTTATTAGTGACTGTTTCAGTCGCTGTTTTCGGTCCAACGGATTTTACTACTTTTTACTAGTGACTGTTTCAATCGCTCTTTTCGGTCCAACGGATTTTACTACTTTTTATTAGTGACAGTCTCAGTCGCTGTTTTCGGTCCAACGGATTTTACTACTTTTTATTAGTGTCTGTTTCAGTCGGTATTTTCGGTCCAACTGATTTTACTACTTTTTACTTGTGACTGTTTCAGTCGCTGTTTTCGGTTAAACTGATTTTACTACTATTTGCTAGTGACTATTTGAGTCGCTGGTTTCGGTCCAACTGATTTTAATACTTTTTACTAGCGACCGTTTCAGCCGCTATTTTCGGTCCATCTGATTTTACCACTTTTTACTTGTGACTGTTTCAGTCGCTGTTTTGGGTCCAACGGATTTTACTACTTTTTACTAGTGACTGTTTCAATCGCTCTTTTCGGTCCAGCGGATTTTACTACTTTTTATTAGTGACCGTCTCAGTCGCTGTTTTCGGTCCAACGGATTTTACTACTTTTTATTAGTGACTGTTTCAGTCGGTATTTTAGGTCCAACTGATTTTACTACTTTTTGCTAGTGACTGTTTCAGTCGCGATTTTCGGTCCAACTGATTTTACTACTTTTTGCTAGTGACTGTTTCAGTCGCTATTTTCGGTCCAACTGATTTTACTACTTTTTACTAGTGACTGTTTCAGTCGCTATTTTCGGTCCAACTGACTTTATTACTTTTTACTACTGATGGTTTCAGTCGCTATTTTCGGTCCAACTGATTTTAATACTTTTTTCTAGTGACTGTTTCAGTCGCTGTTTTGGGTCCAACGGATTTTACTACTTTTTACTAGTGACTGTTTCAGTCTCTATTTTCGGTCCAACTGATTTTACTACGTTTTACTGGTGACTGTTTCAGTCGCTGTTTTGGGTCCAACGGATTTTACTACTTTTTACTAGTGACTGTTTCAGTCGCTGTTTTCGGTCCAACGGATTTTACTAATTTTTACTAGTTACTGTTTCAGTCGCTATTTTCGGTCCAACTGATTTTACTACTTTTTACTAGTGACTGTTTCAATCGCTCTTTTCGGTCCAACGGATTTTACTACCTTTTATTAGTAACCGTCTCAGTCGCTGTTTTCGGTCCAACGGATTTTACTACTTTTTATTAGTGACTGTTTCAGTCGGTATTTTCGGTCCAACTGATTTTACTACTTTTTACTAGTGACCGTTTCAGTTGCTGTTTTGGGTCCAACGGATTTTATTACTTTTTGCTAGTGACTGTTTCAGTCGCTATTTTCGGTTCAACTGATTTTACTACTTTTTACTAGTGACTGTTTCAGTCGCTATTTTCAGTCCAACTGATTTTATTGCTTTTTACTACTGACTGTTTCAGTCGCTATTTTCGGTCCAATTGATTTTACTACTTTTTACTACTTATTGTTTCAGTCGCTGTTTCCGGTTAAACTGATTTTACTACTTTTTACTAGTGACTGTTTCAGTCGCTATTTTCGGTCCAACTGATTTTATTACTTTTTACTACTGACTGTTTCAGTCGCTATTTTCGGTACAACTGATTTTACTACTCTTTTCTAGTGACTGTTTCAGTCGCTGTTTTGGGTCCAACGGATTTTACTGCTTTTTACTAGCGACTGTTTCAGTCGGTATTTTCGGTCCAACTGATTTTACTATTTTTTATTAGTGACCGTCTCAGTCGCTGTTTTCGGTCCAACGGATTTTACTACTTTTTATTAGTGACTGTTTCAGTCGGTATTTTCGGTCCAACTGATTTTACTACTTTTTACTAGTGACTGTTTCAGTCGCTGTTTTGGGTCCAACGGATTTTACTACTTTTTGCTAGTGACTGTTTCAGTCGCTATTTTCGGTTCAACTGATTTTACTACTTTTTACTAGTGACTGTTTCAGTCGCTATTTTCGGTCCAACTGATTTTATTGCTTTTTATTACTGACTGTTTCAATCGCTATTTTGGGTCCAATTGATTTTACTACTTCTTGCTAGTGACTGTTTCAGTCGCTATTTTCGGTTCAACTGATTTTACTACTTTTAACTAGTGACTGTTCAGTCGCTATTTTCGGTCCAACTGATTTTATTACTTTTTACTACTGACTGTTTCAGTCGCTATTTTCGGTCCAACTGATTTTACTACTTTTTACTAGTGACTGTTTCAGTCGCTGTTTTGGGTCCAACGGATTTTACTACGTTTTACTAGCGACGGTTTCAGCCGCTATTTTCGGTCCAACTGATTTTACTACTTTTTACTTGTGACTGTTTCAGTCGTTGTTTTGGGTCCAACTGATTTTACTACTTTTACTAGTGACTGATTCAATCGCTATTTTCGGTTCAACGGATTTTACTACTTTTTATTAGTGACCGTCTCAGTCGCTGTTTTCGGTCCAACGGATTTTACTACTTTTTTTTAGTGACTGTTTCAGTCGGTATTGTCGGTCCAACTGATTTTACTACTTTTTACTAATGACTGTTTCAGTCGCTGTTTTGGGTCCAACGGATTTTATTACTTTTTGCTAGTGACTGTTTCAGTCGCTATTTTCGGTTCAACTGATTTTACTACTTTTTACTAGTGACTGTTCAGTCGCTATTTTCGGTCCAACTGATTTTATTACTTTTTACTACTGACTGTTTCAGTCGCTATTTTCGGTCCAACTGATTTTACTACTCTTTTCTAGTGACTGTTTCAGTCGCTGTTTTCGGCCCAACTGATTATACTACGTTTTACTGGTGACTGTTTCAGTCGCTATTTTCGGTTCAACTGATTTTACTACTTTTTACTAGTGACTGTTTCAGTCGCTATTTTCGGTCCAACTGATTTTACTACTCTTTTCTAGTGACTGTTTCAGTCGGTATTTTCGGTCCAACTGATTTTACTACTTTTTACTAGTGACTGTTTCAGTCGCTGTTTTGGGTCCAACGGATTTTACTACGTTTTACTAGCGACGGTTTCAGCCGCTATTTTCGGTCCAACTGATTTTACTACTTTTTACTTGTGACTGTTTCAGTCGCTGTTTTGGGTCCAACTGTTTTTACTACTTTTTACTAGTGACTGTTTCAATCGCTCTCTTCGGTCCAACGGATTTTACTACTTTTTATTAGTGACCGCCTCAGTCGCTGTTTTCGGTCCAACGGATTTTACTACTTTTTATTAGTGAGTTTCAGTCGGTATTGTCGGTCCAACTGATTTTACTACTTTTTACTAGTGACTGTTTCAGTCGCTGTTTTGGGTCCAACGGATTTTACTACTTTTTGCTAGTGACTGTTTCAGTCGCTATTTTCGAATCAACTGATTTTACTACTTTTTACTACTGACTGTTTCAGTCGCTATTTTGGGTATAACTGATTTTACTACTCTTTTCTAGTGACTGTTTCAGTCGCTGTTTTCGGCCCAACTGATTTTACTACGTTTTACTTTTGACTGTTTCAGTCGCTATTTTCGGTTCAACTGATTTTACTACTTTTTACTAGTGATTGTTTCAGTCGCTGTTTTCGGTTAAACTGATTTTACTACTTTTTACTTGTGACTGTTTCAGTCGCTATTTTCGGTTCAACTGATTTTACTACTTTTTACTTGTGACTGTTTCAGTCGCTGTTTTGGGTCCAACTGATTTTACTACTTTTTACTAGTGACTGTTTCAATCGCTCTTTACGGTCCAACGGATTTTACTACTTTTTTTTAGTGACTGTTTCAGTCGGTATTGTCGGTCCAACTGATTTTACTACTTTTTACTAATGACTGTTTCAGTCGCTGTTTTGGGTCCAACGGATTTTATTACTTTTTGCTAGTGACTGTTTCAGTCGCTATTTTCGGTTCAACTGATTTTACTACTTTTTACTAGTGACTGTTCAGTCGCTATTTTCGGTCCAACTGATTTTATTACTTTTTACTACTGACTGTTTCAGTCGCTATTTTCGGTCCAACTGATTTTACTACTCTTTTCTAGTGACTGTTTCAGTCGCTGTTTTCGGCCCAACTGATTATACTACGTTTTACTGGTGACTGTTTCAGTCGCTATTTTCGGTTCAACTGATTTTACTACTTTTTACTAGTGACTGTTTCAGTCGCTATTTTCGGTCCAACTGATTTTACTACTCTTTTCTAGTGACTGTTTCAGTCGGTATTTTCGGTCCAACTGATTTTACTACTTTTTACTAGTGACTGTTTCAGTCGCTGTTTTGGGTCCAACGGATTTTACTACGTTTTACTAGCGACGGTTTCAGCCGCTATTTTCGGTCCAACTGATTTTACTACTTTTTACTTGTGACTGTTTCAGTCGCTGTTTTGGGTCCAACTGTTTTTACTACTTTTTACTAGTGACTGTTTCAATCGCTCTCTTCGGTCCAACGGATTTTACTACTTTTTATTAGTGACCGCCTCAGTCGCTGTTTTCGGTCCAACGGATTTTACTACTTTTTATTAGTGAGTTTCAGTCGGTATTGTCGGTCCAACTGATTTTACTACTTTTTACTAGTGACTGTTTCAGTCGCTGTTTTGGGTCCAACGGATTTTACTACTTTTTGCTAGTGACTGTTTCAGTCGCTATTTTCGAATCAACTGATTTTACTACTTTTTACTACTGACTGTTTCAGTCGCTATTTTGGGTATAACTGATTTTACTACTCTTTTCTAGTGACTGTTTCAGTCGCTGTTTTCGGCCCAACTGATTTTACTACGTTTTACTTTTGACTGTTTCAGTCGCTATTTTCGGTTCAACTGATTTTACTACTTTTTACTAGTGACTGTTTCAGTCGCTATTTTCGGTCCAACTGATTTTATTACTTTTTACTACTGATTGTTTCAGTCGCTATTTTCGGTCCAACTGGTTTTACTACTTTTTTCTAGTGACTGTTTCAGTCGCTGGTTTTGGTTCAACTGATTTTATTACTTTTTACTAGTGACTGTTTTAGTCGCTATTTTCGGTCCAACTGATTTTACTACTTTTTATTAGTGACTGTTTAAGTCGGTATTTTCGGTCCAACTGATTTTACTACTTTTTACTAGTGACTGTTTCAGTCGCTGTTTTGGGTCCAACGGATTTTACTACTTTTGCTAGTGACTGTTTCAGTCGCTATTTTCGGTTCAACTGATTTTACTACTTTTTACTACTTATTGTTTCAGTCGCTGTTTTCGGTAAAACTAATTTTACTACTTTTTGCTAGTGACTGTTTCAGTCGCGATTTTCGGTCCAACTGATTTTATTACTTTTTACTACTGACTGTTTCAGTCGCTATTTTCGGTCCAACTGATTTTACTACTCTTTTCTAGTGACTGTTTCAGTCGCTGTTTTGGATCCAACTGATTTTACTACTTTTTACTAGTGACTGTTTCAGTCGCTGTTTTGGGTCCAACGGATTTTACTACTTTTTGCTAGTGACTGTTTCAGTCGCTATTTTCGGTTCAACTGATTTTACTACTTTTTACTAGTGACTGCTTCAGTCGCTATTTTCGTTCCAACTGATTTTATTGCTTTTCATTACTGACTGTTTCAGTCGCTATTTTGGGTCCAATTGATTTTACTACTTCTTGCTAGTGACTGTTTCAGTCGCTATTTTCGGTTCAACTGATTTTACTACTTTTAACTAGTGACTGTTCAGTCGCTATTTTCGGTCCAACTGATTTTACTACTTTTTACTTGTGACTGTTTCAGTCGCTGTTTTGGGTCCAACTGATTTTACTACTTTTTACTAGTGACTGTTTCAATCGCTATTTTCGGTCCAACGGATTTTACTACTTTTTATTAGTGACTGTTTCAGTCGGTATTGTCGGTCCAACTGATTTTACTACTTTTTACTAGTGACTGTTTCAGTCGCTGTTTTGGGTCCAACGGATTTTACTACTTTTTGCTAGTGACTGTTTCAGTCGCTATTTTCGGTTCAACTGATTTTACTACTTTTTACTAGTGACTGTTCAGTCGCTATTTTCGGTCCAACTGATTTTATTACTTTTTACTACTGACTGTTTCAGTCGCTATTTTCGGTCCAAATGATTTTACTACTCTTTTCTAGTGACTGTTTCAGTCGCTGTTTTGGGTCCAACGGATTTTACTACTTTTTACTAGTGACTGTTTCAGTCACTGGTTTCGGTCCAACTGGTTTTACTACTTTTTACTTGTGACTGTTTCAGTCGCTGTTTTGGGTCCAACGGATTTTACTACTTTTTACTAGTGACTGTTTCAGTCACTGGTTTCGGTTCCACTGATTTTATTACTTTTTACTAGTGACTGTTTCAGTCGCTGGTATCGGTTCAACTGATTTTATTACTTTTTACTAGTGACTGTTTCAGTCGCTATTTTCGGTCCAACTGATTTTACTACTTTTTATTAGTGACCGTTTCAGTCGCTGATTTCGGTCCAACGGATTTTAATACTTTTTATTAGTGACTGTTTCAGTCGGTATTTTCGGTCCAACTGATTTTACTACTTTTTGCTAGTGACTGTTTCAGTCGCTATTTTCGGTTCAACTGATTTTACTACTTTTTACTACTGTCTGTTTCTGTCGCTATTTTCGGTCCAATTGATTTTACTACTTTTTACTACTGATTGTTTCAGTCGCTGTTTTCGGTTAAACTGATTTTACTACTTTTTACTAGTGACTGTTTCAGTCGCTATTTTCGGTTCAACTGATTTTACTACTTTTTACTAGTGACTGTTTCAGTCGCTGTTTTGGGTCCAACGGATTTTTCTACTTTTTACTAATGACTGTTTCAGTCGCTGGTTTTGGTTCAACTGATTTTATTACTTTTTACTAGTGACTGTTTCAGTCGCTATTTTCGGTCCAACTGATTTTACTACTTTTTATTAGTGACTGTTTCAGTCGGTATTTTCGGTCCAACTGATTTTACTACTTTTTACTAGTGACTGTTTCAGTCGCTGTTTAGGGTCCAACGGATTTTACTACTTTTTGCTAGTGACTGTTTCAGTCGCTATTTTCGGTTCAACTGATTTTACTACTTTTTAATAGTGACTGTTTCAGTCGCTATTTTCGGTCCAACTGATTTTATTACTTTTTACTACTGATTGTTTCAGTCGCTATTTTCGGTCCAACTGATTTTACTACTTTTTTATAGTGACTGTTTCAGTCGCTGTTTTGGGTCCAACGGATTTTACTACTTTTTACTAGTGACTGTTTCAGTCGCTATTTTCGGTTCAACTGATTTTACTACTTTTTACTAGTGACTGTTTCAGTCGCTGTTTTGGGTCCAACGGATTTTTCTACTTTTTACTAGTGACTGTTTCAGTCGCTGGTTTTGGTTCAACTGATTTTATTACTTTTTACTAGTGACTCTTTCAGTCGCTATTTTCGGTCCAACTGATTTTACTACTTTTTACTAGTGACTGTTTCAGTCGCTATTTTCGGTTCAACTGATTTTACTACTTTTTACTAGTGACTGTTTCAGTCGCTATTTTCGGTCCAACTGATTTTATTACTTTTTACTACTGATTGTTTCAGTCGCTATTTTCGGTCCAACTGATTTTACTACTTTTTCCTAGTGACTGTTTCAGTCGCTATTTTCGGTCCAACTGATTTTACTACTTTTTATTAGTGACTGTTTCAGTCGGTATTTTCGGTCCAACTGATTTTACTACTTTTTACTAGTGACTGTTTCAGTCGCTGTTTTGGGTCCAACGGATTTTACTACTTTTTGCTAGTGACCGTTTCAGTCGCTATTTTCGGTTCAACTGATTTTACTACTTTTTACTAGTGACTGTTTCAGTCGCTATTTTCGGTCCAACTGATTTTATTGCTTTTTACTACTGACTGTTTCAGTCGCTATTTTCGTTCCAGTTTATTTTACTACTTTTTACTACTTATTGTTTCAGTCGCTGTTTTAGGTTAAACTGATTTTACTACTTTTTACTAGTGACTGTTTCAGTCGCTATTTTCGGTCCAACTGATTTTATTACTTTTTACTACTGACTGTTTCAGTCGCTATTTTCGGTCCAACTGATTTTACTGCTCTTTTCTAATGACTGTTTCAGTCGCTGTTTTGGGTCCAACTGATTTTACTACTTTTTACTAGTGACTGTTTCAGTCGCTGTTTTGGGTCCAACGGATTTTACTACTTTTTGCTAGTGACTGTTTCAGTCGCTATTTTCGGTTCAACTGATTTTACTACTTTTTACTAGTGACTGTTTCAGTCGCTATTTTCGGTCCAACTGATTTTATTGCTTCTTATTACTGACTGTTTCAGTCGCTATTTTCGGTTCAACTGATTTTACTACTTTTAACTAGTGACTGTTCAGTCGCTATTTTCGGTCCAACTGATTTTATTACTTTTTACTACTGACTGTTTCAGTCGCTATTTTCGGTCCAACTGATTTTACTACTCTTTTCTAGTGACTGTTTCAGTCGGTATTTTCGGTCCAACTGATTTTACTACTTTTTACTGTTTACTGTTTCAGTCGCTGTTTTGGGTCCAACGGATTTTACTACGTTTTACTAGCGACGGTTTCAGCCGCTATTTTCGGTCCAACTGATTTTACTACTTTTTACTTGTGACTGTTTCAGTCGCTGTTTTGGGTCCAACTGATTTTACTACTTTTTACTAGTGACTGTTTCAATCGCTCTTTTCGGTCCAACGGATTTTACTACTTTTTATTAGTGACTGTTTCAGTCGGTATTGTCGGTCCAACTGATTTTACTACTTTTTACTAGTGACTGTTTCAGTCGCTGTTTTGGGTCCAACGGATTTTACTACTTTTTGCTAGTGACTGTTTCAGTCGCTATTTTCGTTTCAACTGATTTTACTACTTTTTACTAGTGACTGTTTCAATCGCTCTTTTCGGTCCAACGGATTTTACTACTTTTTATTAGTAACCGTCTCAGTCGCTGACTTCGGTCCAACGGATTTTACTACTTTTTATTAGTGACTGTTTCAGTCGGTATTTTCGGTCCAACTGATTTTACTACTTTTTACTAGTGACTGTTTCAGTCGCTGTTTTGGGTCCAACGGATTTTACTACTTTTTACTAGTTACTGTTTCAGTCGGTATTTTCGGTCCAACTGATTTTACTACTTTTTACTAGTGACTGTTTCAATCGCTCTTTTCGGTCCAACGGATTTTACTACTTTTTATTAGTAACCGCCTCAGTCGCTGTTTTCGGTCCAACGGATTTTACTACTTTTTATTAGTAACCGCCTCAGTCGCTGTTTTCGGTCCAACGGATTTTACTACTTTTTATTAGTGACTGTTTCAGTCGGTATTTTCGGTCCAACTGATTTTACTACTTTTTACTAGTGACTGTTTCAGTCGCTGTTTTGGGTCCAACTGATTTTACTACTTTTTACTTGTGACTGTTTCAGTCGCTGTTTTCGGTCCAACTGATTTTATTACTTTTTACTTCTGATTGTTTCAGTCGCTATTTTCGGTCCAAGTGATTTTACTACTTTTTTCTAGTGACTGTTTCAGTCGCTGTTTTGGGTCCAACTGATTTTACTACTTTTTACTAGTGACTGTTTCAGTCGCTATTTTCGGTTCAACTGATTTTACTACTTTTTACTAGTGACTGTTTCAGTCGCTATTTTCGGTCCAACTGATTTTATTACTTTTTACTACTGATTGTTTCAGTCGCTATTTTCGGTTCAACTGATTTTACTACGTTTTTCTAGTCACTGTTTCAGTCGCTGTTTTGGGTCCAACTGATTTTACTACTTTTTACTAGTGACTGTTTCAGTCGCTATTTTCGGTCCAACTGATTTTATTACTTTTTACTACTGATTGTTTCAGTCGCTATTTTCGGTCCAACTGATTTTACTACTTTTTTCTAGTGACTGTTTCAGTCGCTGTTTTGGGTCCAACTAATTTTACTACTTTTTACTAGTGACTGTTTCAGTCGCTATTTTCGGCCCAACTGATTTTACTACGTTTTACTGGTGACTGTTTCAGTCGCTATTTTCGGTTCAACTGATTTTACTACTTTTTTCTAGTGACTGTTTCAGTCGCTGTTTTGGGTTCAACGGATTTTACTACTTTTTACTAGTGACTGTTTCAGTCGCTGGTTTTTATTCAACTGATTTTATTACTTTTTACTAGTGACTGTTTCAGTCGCTATTTTCGGTCCAACTAATTTTACTACTTTTTATTAGTGACCGTCTCAGTCGCTGTTTTCGGTCCAAGGGATTTTACTACTTTCTATTAGTGACTGTTTCAGTCGGTATTTTCGGTCCAACTGATTTTACTACTTTTTACTAGTGACTGTTTCAGTCGCTGCTTTGGGTACAACGGATTTTACTACGTTTTACTAGCGACGGTTTCAGCCGCTATTTTCGGTCCAACTGATTTTACTACTTTTTACTTGTGACTGTTTCAGTCGCTGTTTTGGGTCCAACTGATTTTACTACTCTTTTCTAGTGACTGTTTCAGTCGGTATTTTCGGTCCAACTGATTTTACTACTCTTTTCTAGTGACTGTTTCAGTCGCTGTTTTGGGTCCAACTGATTTTACTACTTTTTACTAGTGACTGTTTCAGTCGCTGTTTTGGGTCCAACGGATTTTACTACTTTTTGCTAGTGACTGTTTCAGTCGCTATTTTCGGTTCAACTGATTTTACCACTTTTTACTAGTGACTGTTTCAGTCGCTATTTTCGGTCCAACTGATTTTATTGCTTTTTATTACTGACTGTTTCAGTCGCTATTTTCAGTTCAACTGATTTTACTACTTTTAACTAGTGACTGTTCAGTCGCTATTTTCGGTCCAACTGATTTTATTACTTTTTACTACTGACTGTTTCAGTCGCTATTTTCGGTCCCACTGATTTTACTACTCTTTTCTAGTGACTGTTTCAGTCGCTGTTTTCGGCCCAACTGATTATACTACGTTTTACTGGTGACTGTTTCAGTCGCTATTTTCGGTTCAACTGATTTTACTACTTTTTACTAGTGACTGTTTCAGTCGCTATTTTCGGTCCAACTGATTTTACTACGCTTTTCTAGTGACTGTTTCAGTCGGTATTTTCGGTCCAACTGATTTTACTACCTTTTACTAGTGACTGTTTCAGTCGCTGTTTTGGGTCCAACGGATTTTACTACGTTTTACTAGCGACGGTTTCAGCCGCTATTTTCGGTCCAACTGATTTTACTACTTTTTACTTGTGACTGTTTCAGTCGCTGTTTTGGGTCCAACTGTTTTTACTACTTTTTACTAGTGACTGTTTCAATCGCTCTCTTCGGTCCAACGGATTTTACTACTTTTTATTAGTGACCGCCTCAGTCGCTGTTTTCGGTCCAACGGATTTTACTACTTTTTATTAGTGAGTTTCAGTCGGTATTGTCGGTCCAACTGATTTTACTACTTTTTACTAGTGACTGTTTCAGTCGCTGTTTTGGGTCCAACGGATTTTACTACTTTTTGCTAGTGACTGTTTCAGTCGCTATTTTCGAATCAACTGATTTTACTACTTTTTACTACTGACTGTTTCAGTCGCTATTTTGGGTATAACTGATTTTACTACTCTTTTCTAGTGACTGTTTCAGTCGCTGTTTTCGGCCCAACTGATTTTACTACGTTTTACTTTTGACTGTTTCAGTCGCTGGTTTTGGTTCAACTGATTTTATTACTTTTTACTAGTGACTGTTTTAGTCGCTATTTTCGGTCCAACTGATTTTACTACTTTTTATTAGTGACTGTTTAAGTCGGTATTTTCGGTCCAACTGATTTTACTACTTTTTACTAGTGACTGTTTCAGTCGCTGTTTTGGGTCCAACGGATTTTACTACTTTTGCTAGTGACTGTTTCAGTCGCTATTTTCGGTTCAACTGATTTTACTACTTTTTACTAGTGACTGTTTCAGTCGCTATTTTCGGTCCAACTGATTTTATTACATTTTACTACTGATTGTTTCAGTCGCTATTTTCGGTCCAACTGATTTTACTACTTTTTTCTAGTGACTGTTTCAGTCGCTGTTTTGGGTCCAACGGATTTTACTACTTTTTACTAGTGACTGTTTCAGTCGCTGGTTTTGGTTCAACTGATTTTATTACTTTTTACTAGTGACTGTTTTAGTCGCTATTTTCGGTCCAACTGATTTTACTACTTTTTATTAGTGACTGTTTAAGTCGGTATTTTCGGTCCAACTGATTTTAC
The DNA here is from genome assembly GCF_030347505.1 of Rhynchophorus ferrugineus. Taxonomy (NCBI): domain Eukaryota; kingdom Metazoa; phylum Arthropoda; class Insecta; order Coleoptera; family Curculionidae; genus Rhynchophorus; species Rhynchophorus ferrugineus. The sequence goes on from NW_027472589.1 coordinate 20,130,800, forward strand.
TACTTTTTACTAGTGACTGTTTCAGTCGCTGTTTTGGGTCCAACGGATTTTACTACTTTTGCTAGTGACTGTTTCAGTCGCTATTTTCGGTTCAACTGATTTTACTACTTTTTACTACTTATTGTTTCAGTCGCTGTTTTCGGTAAAACTGATTTTACTACTTTTTGCTACTGATTGTTTCAGTCGCTATTTTCGGTCCAACTGATTTTACTACTTTTTTCTAGTGACTGTTTCAGTCGCTGTTTTGGGTCCAACTGATTTTACTACGTTTTACTGGTGACTGTTTCAGTCGCTGTTTTGGGTCCAACGGATTTTACTACTTTTTATTAGTGACTGTTTCAGTCGCTGTTTTCGGTCCAACGGATTTTACTACTTTTTACTAGTTACTGTTTCAGTCGCTATTTTCGGTCCAACTGATTTTACTACTTTTTACTAGTGACTGTTTCAATCGCTCTTTTCGGTCCAACGGATTTTACTACTTTTTATTAGTGACAGTCTCAGTCGCTGTTTTCGGTCCAACGGATTTTACTACTTTTTATTAGTGTCTGTTTCAGTCGGTATTTTCGGTCCAACTGATTTTACTACTTTTTACTTGTGACTGTTTCAGTCGCTGTTTTCGGTTAAACTGATTTTACTACTATTTGCTAGTGACTATTTGAGTCGCTGGTTTCGGTCCAACTGATTTTAATACTTTTTACTAGCGACCGTTTCAGCCGCTATTTTCGGTCCATCTGATTTTACCACTTTTTACTTGTGACTGTTTCAGTCGCTGTTTTGGGTCCAACGGATTTTACTACTTTTTACTAGTGACTGTTTCAATCGCTCTTTTCGGTCCAGCGGATTTTACTACTTTTTATTAGTGACCGTCTCAGTCGCTGTTTTCGGTCCAACGGATTTTACTACTTTTTATTAGTGACTGTTTCAGTCGGTATTTTCGGTCCAACTGATTTTACTACTTTTTGCTAGTGACTGTTTCAGTCGCGATTTTCGGTCCAACTGATTTTACTACTTTTTGCTAGTGACTGTTTCAGTCGCTATTTTCGGTCCAACTGATTTTACTACTTTTTACTAGTGACTGTTTCAGTCGCTATTTTCGGTCCAACTGACTTTATTACTTTTTACTACTGATGGTTTCAGTCGCTATTTTCGGTCCAACTGATTTTAATACTTTTTTCTAGTGACTGTTTCAGTCGCTGTTTTGGGTCCAACGGATTTTACTACTTTTTACTAGTGACTGTTTCAGTCTCTATTTTCGGTCCAACTGATTTTACTACGTTTTACTGGTGACTGTTTCAGTCGCTGTTTTGGGTCCAACGGATTTTACTACTTTTTACTAGTGACTGTTTCAGTCGCTGTTTTCGGTCCAACGGATTTTACTAATTTTTACTAGTTACTGTTTCAGTCGCTATTTTCGGTCCAACTGATTTTACTACTTTTTACTAGTGACTGTTTCAATCGCTCTTTTCGGTCCAACGGATTTTACTACCTTTTATTAGTAACCGTCTCAGTCGCTGTTTTCGGTCCAACGGATTTTACTACTTTTTATTAGTGACTGTTTCAGTCGGTATTTTCGGTCCAACTGATTTTACTACTTTTTACTAGTGACCGTTTCAGTTGCTGTTTTGGGTCCAACGGATTTTATTACTTTTTGCTAGTGACTGTTTCAGTCGCTATTTTCGGTTCAACTGATTTTACTACTTTTTACTAGTGACTGTTTCAGTCGCTATTTTCAGTCCAACTGATTTTATTGCTTTTTACTACTGACTGTTTCAGTCGCTATTTTCGGTCCAATTGATTTTACTACTTTTTACTACTTATTGTTTCAGTCGCTGTTTCCGGTTAAACTGATTTTACTACTTTTTTCTAGTGACTGTTTCAGTCGCTATTTTCGGTCCAACTGATTTTATTACTTTTTACTACTGACTGTTTCAGTCGCTATTTTCGGTACAACTGATTTTACTACTCTTTTCTAGTGACTGTTTCAGTCGCTGTTTTGGGTCCAACGGATTTTACTGCTTTTTACTAGCGACTGTTTCAGTCGGTATTTTCGGTCCAACTGATTTTACTATTTTTTATTAGTGACCGTCTCAGTCGCTGTTTTCGGTCCAACGGATTTTACTACTTTTTATTAGTGACTGTTTCAGTCGGTATTTTCGGTCCAACTGATTTTACTACTTTTTACTAGTGACTGTTTCAGTCGCTGTTTTGGGTCCAACGGATTTTACTACTTTTTGCTAGTGACTGTTTCTGTCGCTATTTTCGGTTCAACTGATTTTACTACTTTTTACTAGTGACTGTTTCAGTCGCTATTTTCGGTCCAACTGATTTTATTGCTTTTTATTACTGACTGTTTCAATCGCTATTTTGGGTCCAATTGATTTTACTACTTCTTGCTAGTGACTGTTTCAGTCGCTATTTTCGGTTCAACTGATTTTACTACTTTTAACTAGTGACTGTTCAGTCGCTATTTTCGGTCCAACTGATTTTATTACTTTTTACTACTGACTGTTTCAGTCGCTATTTTCGGTCCAACTGATTTTACTACTTTTTACTAGTGACTGTTTCAGTCGCTGTTTTGGGTCCAACGGATTTTACTACGTTTTACTAGCGACGGTTTCAGCCGCTATTTTCGGTCCAACTGATTTTACTACTTTTTACTTGTGACTGTTTCAGTCGTTGTTTTGGGTCCAACTGATTTTACTACTTTTACTAGTGACTGATTCAATCGCTATTTTCGGTTCAACGGATTTTACTACTTTTTATTAGTGACCGTCTCAGTCGCTGTTTTCGGTCCAACGGATTTTACTACTTTTTTTTAGTGACTGTTTCAGTCGGTATTGTCGGTCCAACTGATTTTACTACTTTTTACTAATGACTGTTTCAGTCGCTGTTTTGGGTCCAACGGATTTTATTACTTTTTGCTAGTGACTGTTTCAGTCGCTATTTTCGGTTCAACTGATTTTACTACTTTTTACTAGTGACTGTTCAGTCGCTATTTTCGGTCCAACTGATTTTATTACTTTTTACTACTGACTGTTTCAGTCGCTATTTTCGGTCCAACTGATTTTACTACTCTTTTCTAGTGACTGTTTCAGTCGCTGTTTTCGGCCCAACTGATTATACTACGTTTTACTGGTGACTGTTTCAGTCGCTATTTTCGGTTCAACTGATTTTACTACTTTTTACTAGTGACTGTTTCAGTCGCTATTTTCGGTCCAACTGATTTTACTACTCTTTTCTAGTGACTGTTTCAGTCGGTATTTTCGGTCCAACTGATTTTACTACTTTTTACTAGTGACTGTTTCAGTCGCTGTTTTGGGTCCAACGGATTTTACTACGTTTTACTAGCGACGGTTTCAGCCGCTATTTTCGGTCCAACTGATTTTACTACTTTTTACTTGTGACTGTTTCGGTCGCTGTTTTGGGTCCAACTGTTTTTACTACTTTTTACTAGTGACTGTTTCAATCGCTCTCTTCGGTCCAACGGATTTTACTACTTTTTATTAGTGACCGCCTCAGTCGCTGTTTTCGGTCCAACGGATTTTACTACTTTTTATTAGTGAGTTTCAGTCGGTATTGTCGGTCCAACTGATTTTACTACTTTTTACTAGTGACTGTTTCAGTCGCTGTTTTGGGTCCAACGGATTTTACTACTTTTTGCTAGTGACTGTTTCAGTCGCTATTTTCGAATCAACTGATTTTACTACTTTTTACTACTGACTGTTTCAGTCGCTATTTTGGGTATAACTGATTTTACTACTCTTTTCTAGTGACTGTTTCAGTCGCTGTTTTCGGCCCAACTGATTTTACTACGTTTTACTTTTGACTGTTTCAGTCGCTATTTTCGGTTCAACTGATTTTACTACTTTTTACTAGTGACTGTTTCAGTCGCTATTTTCGGTCCAACTGATTTTATTACTTTTTACTACTGATTGTTTCAGTCGCTATTTTCGGTCCAACTGGTTTTACTACTTTTTTCTAGTGACTGTTTCAGTCGCTGTTTTGGGTCCAACGGATTTTACTACTTTTTACTAGTGACTGTTTCAGTCGCTGGTTTTGGTTCAACTGATTTTATTACTTTTTACTAGTGACTGTTTTAGTCGCTATTTTCGGTCCAACTGATTTTACTACTTTTTATTAGTGACTGTTTAAGTCGGTATTTTCGGTCCAACTGATTTTACTACTTTTTACTAGTGACTGTTTCAGTCGCTGTTTTGGGTCCAACGGATTTTACTACTTTTGCTAGTGACTGTTTCAGTCGCTATTTTCGGTTCAACTGATTTTACTACTTTTTACTATTTATTGTTTCAGTCGCTGTTTTCGGTAAAACTGATTTTACTACTTTTTGCTAGTGACTGTTTCAGTCGCGATTTTCGGTCCAACTGATTTTATTACTTTTTACTACTGACTGTTTCAGTCGCTATTTTCGGTCCAACTGATTTTACTACTCTTTTCTAGTGACTGTTTCAGTCGCTGTTTTGGATCCAACTGATTTTACTACTTTTTACTAGTGACTGTTTCAGTCGCTGTTTTGGGTCCAACGGATTTTACTACTTTTTGCTAGTGACTGTTTCAGTCGCTATTTTCGGTTCAACTGATTTTACTGCTTTTTACTAGTGACTGCTTCAGTCGCTATTTTCGTTCCAACTGATTTTATTGCTTTTCATTACTGACTGTTTCAGTCGCTATTTTGGGTCCAATTGATTTTACTACTTCTTGCTAGTGACTGTTTCAGTCGCTATTTTCGGTTCAACTGATTTTACTACTTTTAACTAGTGACTGTTCAGTCGCTATTTTCGGTCCAACTGATTTTACTACTTTTTACTTGTGACTGTTTCAGTCGCTGTTTTGGGTCCAACTGATTTTACTACTTTTTACTAGTGACTGTTTCAATCGCTATTTTCGGTCCAACGGATTTTACTACTTTTTATTAGTGACTGTTTCAGTCGGTATTGTCGGTCCAACTGATTTTACTACTTTTTACTAGTGACTGTTTCAGTCGCTGTTTTGGGTCCAACGGATTTTACTACTTTTTGCTAGTGACTGTTTCAGTCGCTATTTTCGGTTCAACTGATTTTACTACTTTTTACTAGTGACTGTTCAGTCGCTATTTTCGGTCCAACTGATTTTATTACTTTTTACTACTGACTGTTTCAGTCGCTATTTTCGGTCCAAATGATTTTACTACTCTTTTCTAGTGACTGTTTCAGTCGCTGTTTTGGGTCCAACGGATTTTACTACTTTTTACTAGTGACTGTTTCAGTCACTGGTTTCGGTCCAACTGGTTTTACTACTTTTTACTTGTGACTGTTTCAGTCGCTGTTTTGGGTCCAACGGATTTTACTACTTTTTACTAGTGACTGTTTCAGTCACTGGTTTCGGTTCCACTGATTTTATTACTTTTTACTAGTGACTGTTTCAGTCGCTGGTATCGGTTCAACTGATTTTATTACTTTTTACTAGTGACTGTTTCAGTCGCTATTTTCGGTCCAACTGATTTTACTACTTTTTATTAGTGACCGTTTCAGTCGCTGATTTCGGTCCAACGGATTTTAATACTTTTTATTAGTGACTGTTTCAGTCGGTATTTTCGGTCCAACTGATTTTACTACTTTTTGCTAGTGACTGTTTCAGTCGCTATTTTCGGTTCAACTGATTTTACTACTTTTTACTACTGTCTGTTTCTGTCGCTATTTTCGGTCCAATTGATTTTACTACTTTTTACTACTGATTGTTTCAGTCGCTGTTTTCGGTTAAACTGATTTTACTACTTTTTACTAGTGACTGTTTCAGTCGCTATTTTCGGTTCAACTGATTTTACTACTTTTTACTAGTGACTGTTTCAGTCGCTGTTTTGGGTCCAACGGATTTTTCTACTTTTTACTAATGACTGTTTCAGTCGCTGGTTTTGGTTCAACTGATTTTATTACTTTTTACTAGTGACTGTTTCAGTCGCTATTTTCGGTCCAACTGATTTTACTACTTTTTATTAGTGACTGTTTCAGTCGGTATTTTCGGTCCAACTGATTTTACTACTTTTTACTAGTGACTGTTTCAGTCGCTGTTTAGGGTCCAACGGATTTTACTACTTTTTGCTAGTGACTGTTTCAGTCGCTATTTTCGGTTCAACTGATTTTACTACTTTTTAATAGTGACTGTTTCAGTCGCTATTTTCGGTCCAACTGATTTTATTACTTTTTACTACTGATTGTTTCAGTCGCTATTTTCGGTCCAACTGATTTTACTACTTTTTTATAGTGACTGTTTCAGTCGCTGTTTTGGGTCCAACGGATTTTACTACTTTTTACTAGTGACTGTTTCAGTCGCTATTTTCGGTTCAACTGATTTTACTACTTTTTACTAGTGACTGTTTCAGTCGCTGTTTTGGGTCCAACGGATTTTTCTACTTTTTACTAGTGACTGTTTCAGTCGCTGGTTTTGGTTCAACTGATTTTATTACTTTTTACTAGTGACTGTTTCAGTCGCTATTTTCGGTCCAACTGATTTTACTACTTTTTACTAGTGACTGTTTCAGTCGCTATTTTCGGTTCAACTGATTTTACTACTTTTTACTAGTGACTGTTTCAGTCGCTATTTTCGGTCCAACTGATTTTATTACTTTTTACTACTGATTGTTTCAGTCGCTATTTTCGGTCCAACTGATTTTACTACTTTTTTCTAGTGACTGTTTCAGTCGCTATTTTCGGTCCAACTGATTTTACTACTTTTTATTAGTGACTGTTTCAGTCGGTATTTTCGGTCCAACTGATTTTACTACTTTTTACTAGTGACTGTTTCAGTCGCTGTTTTGGGTCCAACGGATTTTACTACTTTTTGCTAGTGACCGTTTCAGTCGCTATTTTCGGTTCAACTGATTTTACTACTTTTTACTAGTGACTGTTTCAGTCGCTATTTTCGGTCCAACTGATTTTATTGCTTTTTACTACTGACTGTTTCAGTCGCTATTTTCGTTCCAGTTTATTTTACTACTTTTTACTACTTATTGTTTCAGTCGCTGTTTTAGGTTAAACTGATTTTACTACTTTTTACTAGTGACTGTTTCAGTCGCTATTTTCGGTCCAACTGATTTTATTACTTTTTACTACTGACTGTTTCAGTCGCTATTTTCGGTCCAACTGATTTTACTGCTCTTTTCTAATGACTGTTTCAGTCGCTGTTTCGGGTCCAACTGATTTTACTACTTTTTACTAGTGACTGTTTCAGTCGCTGTTTTGGGTCCAACGGATTTTACTACTTTTTGCTAGTGACTGTTTCAGTCGCTATTTTCGGTTCAACTGATTTTACTACTTTTTACTAGTGACTGTTTCAGTCGCTATTTTCGGTCCAACTGATTTTATTGCTTCTTATTACTGACTGTTTCAGTCGCTATTTTCGGTTCAACTGATTTTACTACTTTTAACTAGTGACTGTTCAGTCGCTATTTTCGGTCCAACTGATTTTATTACTTTTTACTACTGACTGTTTCAGTCGCTATTTTCGGTCCAACTGATTTTACTACTCTTTTCTAGTGACTGTTTCAGTCGGTATTTTCGGTCCAACTGATTTTACTACTTTTTACTGTTTACTGTTTCAGTCGCTGTTTTGGGTCCAACGGATTTTACTACGTTTTACTAGCGACGGTTTCAGCCGCTATTTTCGGTCCAACTGATTTTACTACTTTTTACTTGTGACTGTTTCAGTCGCTGTTTTGGGTCCAACTGATTTTACTACTTTTTACTAGTGACTGTTTCAATCGCTCTTTTCGGTCCAACGGATTTTACTACTTTTTATTAGTGACTGTTTCAGTCGGTATTGTCGGTCCAACTGATTTTACTACTTTTTACTAGTGACTGTTTCAGTCGCTGTTTTGGGTCCAACGGATTTTACTACTTTTTGCTAGTGACTGTTTCAGTCGCTATTTTCGTTTCAACTGATTTTACTACTTTTTACTAGTGACTGTTTCAATCGCTCTTTTCGGTCCAACGGATTTTACTACTTTTTATTAGTAACCGTCTCAGTCGCTGACTTCGGTCCAACGGATTTTACTACTTTTTATTAGTGACTGTTTCAGTCGGTATTTTCGGTCCAACTGATTTTACTACTTTTTACTAGTGACTGTTTCAGTCGCTGTTTTGGGTCCAACGGATTTTACTACTTTTTACTAGTTACTGTTTCAGTCGCTATTTTCGGTTCAACTGATTTTACTACTTTTTACTAGTGACTGTTTCAATCGCTCTTTTCGGTCCAACGGATTTTACTACTTTTTATTAGTAACCGTCTCAGTCGCTGATTTCGGTCCAACGGATTTTACTACTTTTTATTAGTGACTGTTTCAGTCGGTATTTTCGGTCCAACTGATTTTACTACTTTTTACTAGTGACTGTTTCAGTCGCTGTTTTGGGTCCAACGGATTTTACTACTTTTTACTAGTTACTGTTTCAGTCGGTATTTTCGGTCCAACTGATTTTACTACTTTTTACTAGTGACTGTTTCAATCGCTCTTTTCGGTCCAACGGATTTTACTACTTTTTATTAGTAACCGCCTCAGTCGCTGTTTTCGGTCCAACGGATTTTACTACTTTTTATTAGTAACCGCCTCAGTCGCTGTTTTCGGTCCAACGGATTTTACTACTTTTTATTAGTGACTGTTTCAGTCGGTATTTTCGGTCCAACTGATTTTACTACTTTTTACTAGTGACTGTTTCAGTCGCTGTTTTGGGTCCAACTGATTTTACTACTTTTTACTTGTGACTGTTTCAGTCGCTGTTTTCGGTCCAACTGATTTTATTACTTTTTACTTCTGATTGTTTCAGTCGCTATTTTCGGTCCAAGTGATTTTACTACTTTTTTCTAGTGACTGTTTCAGTCGCTGTTTTGGGTCCAACTGATTTTACTACTTTTTACTAGTGACTGTTTCAGTCGCTATTTTCGGTTCAACTGATTTTACTACTTTTTACTAGTGACTGTTTCAGTCGCTATTTTCGGTCCAACTGATTTTATTACTTTTTACTACTGATTGTTTCAGTCGCTATTTTCGGTTCAACTGATTTTACTACGTTTTTCTAGTCACTGTTTCAGTCGCTGTTTTGGGTCCAACTGATTTTACTACTTTTTACTAGTGACTGTTTCAGTCGCTATTTTCGGTCCAACTGATTTTATTACTTTTTACTACTGATTGTTTCAGTCGCTATTTTCGGTCCAACTGATTTTACTACTTTTTTCTAGTGACTGTTTCAGTCGCTGTTTTGGGTCCAACTAATTTTACTACTTTTTACTAGTGACTGTTTCAGTCGCTATTTTCGGCCCAACTGATTTTACTACGTGTTACTGGTGACTGTTTCAGTCGCTATTTTCGGTTCAACTGATTTTACTACTTTTTTCTAGTGACTGTTTCAGTCGCTGTTTTGGGTTCAACGGATTTTACTACTTTTTACTAGTGACTGTTTCAGTCGCTGGTTTTTATTCAACTGATTTTATTACTTTTTACTAGTGACTGTTTCAGTCGCTATTTTCGGTCCAACTAATTTTACTACTTTTTATTAGTGACCGTCTCAGTCGCTGTTTTCGGTCCAAGGGATTTTACTACTTTCTATTAGTGACTGTTTCAGTCGGTATTTTCGGTCCAACTGATTTTACTACTTTTTACTAGTGACTGTTTCAGTCGCTGCTTTGGGTACAACGGATTTTACTACGTTTTACTAGCGACGGTTTCAGCCGCTATTTTCGGTCCAACTGATTTTACTACTTTTTACTTGTGACTGTTTCAGTCGCTGTTTTGGGTCCAACTGATTTTACTACTTTTTACTAGTGACTGTTTCAATCGCTCTCTTCGGTCCAACGGATTTTACTACTTTTTATTAGTGACCGCCTCAGTCGCTGTTTTCGGTCCAACGGATTTTACTACTTTTTATTAGTGAGTTTCAGTCGGTATTGTCGGTCCAACTGATTTTACTACTTTTTACTAGTGACTGTTTCAGTCGCTGTTTTGGGTCCAACGGATTTTACTACTTTTTGCTAGTGACTGTTTCAGTCGCTATTTTCGAATCAACTGATTTTACTACTTTTTACTACTGACTGTTTCAGTCGCTATTTTGGGTATAACTGATTTTACTACTCTTTTCTAGTGACTGTTTCAGTCGCTGTTTTCGGCCCAACTGATTTTACTACGTTTTACTTTTGACTGTTTCAGTCGCTATTTTCGGTTCAACTGATTTTACTACTTTTTACTAGTGACTGTTTCAGTCGCTATTTTCGGTCCAACTGATTTTATTACTTTTTACTACTGATTGTTTCAGTCGCTATTTTCGGTCCAACTGGTTTTACTACTTTTTTCTAGTGACTGTTTCAGTCGCTGTTTTGGGTCCAACGGATTTTACTACTTTTTACTAGTGACTGTTTCAGTCGCTGGTTTTGGTTCAACTGATTTTATTACTTTTTACTAGTGACTGTTTTAGTCGCTATTTTCGGTCCAACTGATTTTACTACTTTTTATTAGTGACTGTTTAAGTCGGTATTTTCGGTCCAACTGATTTTACTACTTTTTACTAGTGACTGTTTCAGTCGCTGTTTTGGGTCCAACGGATTTTACTACTTTTGCTAGTGACTGTTTCAGTCGCTATTTTCGGTTCAACTGATTTTACTACTTTTTACTATTTATTGTTTCAGTCGCTGTTTTCGGTAAAACTGATTTTACTACTTTTTGCTAGTGACTGTTTCAGTCGCGATTTTCGGTCCAACTGATTTTATTACTTTTTACTACTGACTGTTTCAGTCGCTATTTTCGGTCCAACTGATTTTACTACTCTTTTCTAGTGACTGTTTCAGTCGCTGTTTTGGATCCAACTGATTTTACTACTTTTTACTAGTGACTGTTTCAGTCGCTGTTTTGGGTCCAACGGATTTTACTACTTTTTGCTAGTGACTGTTTCAGTCGCTATTTTCGGTTCAACTGATTTTACTACTTTTTACTAGTGACTGCTTCAGTCGCTATTTTCGTTCCAACTGATTTTATTGCTTTTCATTACTGACTGTTTCAGTCGCTATTTTGGGTCCAATTGATTTTACTACTTCTTGCTAGTGACTGTTTCAGTCGCTATTTTCGGTTCAACTGATTTTACTACTTTTAACTAGTGACTGTTCAGTCGCTATTTTCGGTCCAACTGATTTTACTACTTTTTACTTGTGACTGTTTCAGTCGCTGTTTTGGGTCCAACTGATTTTACTACTTTTTACTAGTGACTGTTTCAATCGCTATTTTCGGTCCAACGGATTTTACTACTTTTTATTAGTGACTGTTTCAGTCGGTATTGTCGGTCCAACTGATTTTACTACTTTTTACTAGTGACTGTTTCAGTCGCTGTTTTGGGTCCAACGGATTTTACTACTTTTTGCTAGTGACTGTTTCAGTCGCTATTTTCGGTTCAACTGATTTTACTACTTTTTACTAGTGACTGTTCAATCGCTATTTTCGGTCCAACTGATTTTATTACTTTTTACTACTGACTGTTTCAGTCGCTATTTTCGGTCCAAATGATTTTACTACTCTTTTCTAGTGACTGTTTCAGTCGCTGTTTTGTGTCCAACGGATTTTACTACTTTTTACTAGTGACTGTTTCAGTCACTGGTTTCGGTCCAACTGGTTTTACTACTTTTTACTTGTGACTGTTTCAGTCGCTGTTTTGGGTCCAACGGATTTTACTACTTTTTACTAGTGACTGTTTCAGTCACTGGTTTCGGTTCCACTGATTTTATTACTTTTTACTAGTGACTGTTTCAGTCGCTGGTATCGGTTCAACTGATTTTATTACTTTTTACTAGTGACTGTTTCAGTCGCTATTTTCGGTCCAACTGATTTTACTACTTTTTATTAGTGACCGTTTCAGTCGCTGATTTCGGTCCAACGGATTTTAATACTTTTTATTAGTGACTGTTTCAGTCGGTATTTTCGGTCCAACTGATTTTACTACTTTTTGCTAATGACTGTTTCAGTCGCTATTTTCGGTTCAACTGATTTTACTACTTTTTACTACTGTCTGTTTCTGTCGCTATTTTCGGTCCAATTGATTTTACTACTTTTTACTACTGATTGTTTCAGTCGCTGTTTTCGGTTAAACTGATTTTACTACTTTTTACTAGTGACTGTTTCAGTCGCTATTTTCGGTTCAACTGATTTTACTACATTTTACTAGTGACTGTTTCAGTCGCTGTTTTGGGTCCAACGGATTTTTCTACTTTTTACTAATGACTGTTTCAGTCGCTGGTTTTGGTTCAACTGATTTTATTACTTTTTACTAGTGACTGTTTCAGTCGCTATTTTCGGTCCAACTGATTTTACTACTTTTTATTAGTGACTGTTTCAGTCGGTATTTTCGGTCCAACTGATTTTACTACTTTTTACTAGTGACTGTTTCAGTCGCTGTTTAGGGTCCAACGGATTTTACTACTTTTTGCTAGTGACTGTTTCAGTCGCTATTTTCGGTTCAACTGATTTTACTACTTTTTAATAGTGACTGTTTCAGTCGCTATTTTCGGTCCAACTGATTTTATTACTTTTTACTACTGATTGTTTCAGTCGCTATTTTCGGTCCAACTGATTTTACTACTTTTTTATAGTGACTGTTTCAGTCGCTGTTTTGGGTCCAACGGATTTTACTACTTTTTACTAGTGACTGTTTCAGTCGCTATTTTCGGTTCAACTGATTTTACTACTTTTTACTAGTGACTGTTTCAGTCGCTGTTTTGGGTCCAACGGATTTTTCTACTTTTTACTAGTGGCTGTTTCAGTCGCTGGTTTTGGTTCAACTGATTTTATTACTTTTTACTAGTGACTGTTTCAGTCGCTATTTTCGGTCCAACTGATTTTACTACTTTTTACTAGTGACTGTTTCAGTCGCTATTTTCGGTTCAACTGATTTTACTACTTTTTACTAGTGACTGTTTCAGTCGCTATTTTCGGTCCAACTGATTTTATTACTTTTTACTACTGATTGTTTCAGTCGCTATTTTCGGTCCAACTGATTTTACTACTTTTTTCTAGTGACTGTTTCAGTCGCTATTTTCGGTCCAACTGATTTTACTACTTTTTATTAGTGACTGTTTCAGTCGGTATTTTCGGTCCAACTGATTTTACTACTTTTTACTAGTGACTGTTTCAGTCGCTGTTTTGGGTCCAACGGATTTTACTACTTTTTGCTAGTGACCGTTTCAGTCGCTATTTTCGGTTCAACTGATTTTACTACTTTTTACTAGTGACTGTTTCAGTCGCTATTTTCGGTCCAACTGATTTTATTGCTTTTTACTACTGACTGTTTCAGTCGCTATTTTCGTTCCAGTTTATTTTACTACTTTTTACTACTTATTGTTTCAGTCGCTGTTTTAGGTTAAACTGATTTTACTACTTTTTACTAGTGACTGTTTCAGTCGCTATTTTCGGTCCAACTGATTTTATTACTTTTTACTACTGACTGTTTCAGTCGCTATTTTCGGTCCAACTGATTTTACTGCTCTTTTCTAATGACTGTTTCAGTCGCTGTTTTGGGTCCAACTGATTTTACTACTTTTTACTAGTGACTGTTTCAGTCGCTGTTTTGGGTCCAACGGATTTTACTACTTTTTGCTAGTGACTGTTTCAGTCGCTATTTTCGGTTCAACTGATTTTACTACTTTTTACTAGTGACTGTTTCAGTCGCTATTTTCGGTCCAACTGATTTTATTGCTTCTTATTACTGACTGTTTCAGTCGCTATTTTCGGTTCAACTGATTTTACTACTTTTAACTAGTGACTGTTCAGTCGCTATTTTCGGTCCAACTGATTTTATTACTTTTTACTACTGACTGTTTCAGTCGCTATTTTCGGTCCAACTGATTTTACTACTCTTTTCTAGTGACTGTTTCAGTCGGTATTTTCGGTCCAACTGATTTTACTACTTTTTACTGTTTACTGTTTCAGTCGCTGTTTTGGGTCCAACGGATTTTACTACGTTTTACTAGCGACGGTTTCAGCCGCTATTTTCGGTCCAACTGATTTTACTACTTTTTACTTGTGACTGTTTCAGTCGCTGTTTTGGGTCCAACTGATTTTACTACTTTTTACTAGTGACTGTTTCAATCGCTCTTTTCGGTCCAACGGATTTTACTACTTTTTATTAGTGACTGTTTCAGTCGGTATTGTCGGTCCAACTGATTTTACTACTTTTTACTAGTGACTGTTTCAGTCGCTGTTTTGGGTCCAACGGATTTTACTACTTTTTGCTAGTGACTGTTTCAGTCGCTATTTTCGTTTCAACTGATTTTACTACTTTTTACTAGTGACTGTTTCAATCGCTCTTTTCGGTCCAACGGATTTTACTACTTTTTATTAGTAACCGTCTCAGTCGCTGACTTCGGTCCAACGGATTTTACTACTTTTTATTAGTGACTGTTTCAGTCGGTATTTTCGGTCCAACTGATTTTACTACTTTTTACTAGTGACTGTTTCAGTCGCTGTTTTGGGTCCAACGGATTTTACTACTTTTTACTAGTTACTGTTTCAGTCGCTATTTTCGGTTCAACTGATTTTACTATTTTTTACTAGTGACTGTTTCAATCGCTCTTTTCGGTCCAACGGATTTTACTACTTTTTATTAGTAACCGTCTCAGTCGCTGATTTCGGTCCAACGGATTTTACTACTTTTTATTAGTGACTGTTTCAGTCGGTATTTTCGGTCCAACTGATTTTACTACTTTTTACTAGTGACTGTTTCAGTCGCTGTTTTGGGTCCAACGGATTTTACTACTTTTTACTAGTTACTGTTTCAGTCGGTATTTTCGGTCCAACTGATTTTACTACTTTTTACTAGTGACTGTTTCAATCGCTCTTTTCGGTCCAACGGATTTTACTACTTTTTATTAGTAACCGCCTCAGTCGCTGTTTTCGGTCCAACGGATTTTACTACTTTTTATTAGTAACCGCCTCAGTCGCTGTTTTCGGTCCAACGGATTTTACTACTTTTTATTAGTGACTGTTTCAGTCGGTATTTTCGGTCCAACTGATTTTACTACTTTTTACTAGTGACTGTTTCAGTCGCTGTTTTGGGTCCAACTGATTTTACTACTTTTTACTTGTGACTGTTTCAGTCGCTGTTTTCGGTCCAACTGATTTTATTACTTTTTACTTCTGATTGTTTCAGTCGCTATTTTCGGTCCAAGTGATTTTACTACTTTTTTCTAGTGACTGTTTCAGTCGCTGTTTTGGGTCCAACTGATTTTACTACTTTTTACTAGTGACTGTTTCAGTCGCTATTTTCGGTTCAACTGATTTTACTACTTTTTACTAGTGACTGTTTCAGTCGCTATTTTTGGTCCAACTGATTTTATTACTTTTTACTACTGATTGTTTCAGTCGCTATTTTCGGTTCAACTGATTTTACTACGTTTTTCTAGTCACTGTTTCAGTCGCTGTTTTGGATCCAACTGATTTTACTACTTTTTACTAGTGACTGTTTCAGTCGCTATTTTCGGTCCAACTGATTTTATTACTTTTTACTACTGATTGTTTCAGTCGCTATTTTCGGTCCAACTGATTTTACTACTTTTTTCTAGTGACTGTTTCAGTCGCTGTTTTGGGTCCAACTAATTTTACTACTTTTTACTAGTGACTGTTTCAGTCGCTATTTTCGGCCCAACTGATTTTACTACGTTTTACTGGTGACTGTTTCAGTCGCTATTTTCGGTTCAACTGATTTTACTACTTTTTTCTAGTGACTGTTTCAGTCGCTGTTTTGGGTTCAACGGATTTTACTACTTTTTACTAGTGACTGTTTCAGTCGCTGGTTTTTATTCAACTGATTTTATTACTTTTTACTAGTGACTGTTTCAGTCGCTATTTTCGGTCCAACTAATTTTACTACTTTTTATTAGTGACCGTCTCAGTCGCTGTTTTCGGTCCAAGGGATTTTACTACTTTCTATTAGTGACTGTTTCAGTCGGTATTTTCGGTCCAACTGATTTTACTACTTTTTACTAGTGACTGTTTCAGTCGCTGCTTTGGGTACAACGGATTTTACTACGTTTTACTAGCGACGGTTTCAGCCGCTATTTTCGGTCCAACTGATTTTACTACTTTTTACTTGTGACTGTTTCAGTCGCTGTTTTGGGTCCAACTGATTTTACTACTTTTTACTAGTGACTGTTTCAATCGCTCTCTTCGGTCCAACGGATTTTACTACTTTTTATTAGTGACCGTCTCAGTCGCTGTTTTCGGTCCAACGGATTTTACTACTTTTTATTAGTGACTGTTTCAGTCGGTATTTTCGGTTCAACTGATTTTACTACTTTTTACGAGTGACTGTTTCAGTCGCTGTTTTGGGTCCAACTGATTTTACTACTTTTTACTTGTGACTGTTTCAGTCGCTGTTATCGGTCCAACTGATTTTATTGCTTTTTACTACTGATTGTTTCAGTCGCTATTTTCGGTCCAACTGATTTTACTACTTTTTTCTAGTGACTGTTTCAGTCGCTGTTTTGGGTCCAACTGACTTTACTACTTTTTACTAGTGACTGTTTCAGTCGCTATTTTCGTTTCAACTGATTTTACTACTTTTTACTAGTGACTGTTTCAATCGCTCTTTTCGGTCCAACGGATTTTACTACTTTTTATTAGTAACCGTCTCAGTCGCTGACTTCGGTCCAACGGATTTTACTACTTTTTATTAGTGACTGTTTCAGTCGGTATTTTCGGTCCAACTGATTTTACTACTTTTTACTAGTGACTGTTTCAGTCGCTGTTTTGGGTCCAACGGATTTTACTACTTTTTACTAGTTACTGTTTCAGTCGCTATTTTCGGTTCAACTGATTTTACTACTTTTTACTAGTGACTGTTTCAATCGCTCTTTTCGGTCCAACGGATTTTACTACTTTTTATTAGTAACCGTCTCAGTCGCTGATTTCGGTCCAACGGATTTTACTACTTTTTATTAGTGACTGTTTCAGTCGGTATTTTCGGTCCAACTGATTTTACTACTTTTTACTAGTGACTGTTTCAGTCGCTGTTTTGGGTCCAACGGATTTTACTACTTTTTACTAGTTACTGTTTCAGTCGGTATTTTCGGTCCAACTGATTTTACTACTTTTTACTAGTGACTGTTTCAATCGCTCTTTTCGGTCCAACGGATTTTACTACTTTTTATTAGTAACCGCCTCAGTCGCTGTTTTCGGTCCAACGGATTTTACTACTTTTTATTAGTAACCGCCTCAGTCGCTGTTTTCGGTCCAACGGATTTTACTACTTTTTATTAGTGACTGTTTCAGTCGGTATTTTCGGTCCAACTGATTTTACTACTTTTTACTAGTGACTGTTTCAGTCGCTGTTTTGGGTCCAACTGATTTTACTACTTTTTACTTGTGACTGTTTCAGTCGCTGTTTTCGGTCCAACTGATTTTATTACTTTTTACTTCTGATTGTTTCAGTCGCTATTTTCGGTCCAAGTGATTTTACTACTTTTTTCTAGTGACTGTTTCAGTCGCTGTTTTGGGTCCAACTGATTTTACTACTTTTTACTAGTGACTGTTTCAGTCGCTATTTTCGGTTCAACTGATTTTACTACTTTTTACTAGTGACTGTTTCAGTCGCTATTTTCGGTCCAACTGATTTTATTACTTTTTACTACTGATTGTTTCAGTCGCTATTTTCGGTTCAACTGATTTTACTACGTTTTTCTAGTCACTGTTTCAGTCGCTGTTTTGGGTCCAACTGATTTTACTACTTTTTACTAGTGAATGTTTCAGTCGCTATTTTGGGTCCAACGGATTTTACTACTTTTTGCTAGTGACTGTTTCAGTCACTATTTTCGGTGCAACTGATTTTACTACTTTTTACTAGTGACTGTTTCAGTCGCTATTTTCGGACCAACTGATTTTATTGCTTTTTACTACTGACTGTTTCAGTCGCTATTTTCGGTCCAATTTATTTTACTACTTTTTACTACTTATTGTTTCAGTCGCTGTTTTCGGTTAAACTGATTTTACTACTCTTTTCTAGTGACTGTTTCAGTCGCTGTTTTGGGTCCAACTGATTTTACTACTTTTTACTAGTGACTGTTTCAGTCGCTGTTTTGGGTCCAACGGATTTTACTACTTTTTGCTAGTGACTGTTTCAGTCGCTATTTTCGGTTGAACTGATTTTACTACTTTTTACTAGTGACTGTTTCATTCGCTATTTTCGGTCCAACTGATTTTATTGCTTTTTATTTCTGACTGTTTCAGTCGCTATTTTCGGTTCAACTGATTTTACTACTTTTATCTAGTGACTGTTCAGTCGCTATTTTCGGTCCAACTGATTTTATTACTTTTTACTACTGACTGTTTCAGTCGCTATTTTCGGTCCAACTGATTTTACTACTCTTTTCTAGTGACTGTTTCAGTCGCTGTTTTGGGTCCAACTGATTTTACTACTTTTTACTAGTGACTGTTTCAGTCGCTGTTTTGGGTCCAACGGATTTTACTACTTTTTGCTAGTGACTGTTTCAGTCGCTATTTTCGGTTCAACTGATTTTACCACTTTTTACTAGTGACTGTTTCAGTCGCTATTTTCGGTCCAACTGATTTTATTGCTTTTTATTACTGACTGTTTCAGTCGCTATTTTCAGTTCAACTGATTTTACTACTTTTAACTAGTGACTGTTCAGTCGCTATTTTCGGTCCAACTGATTTTATTACTTTTTACTACTGACTGTTTCAGTCGCTATTTTCGGTCCCACTGATTTTACTACTCTTTTCTAGTGACTGTTTCAGTCGCTGTTTTCGGCCCAACTGATTATACTACGTTTTACTGGTGACTGTTTCAGTCGCTGTTTTCGGTTCAACTGATATTACTACTTTTTACTAGTGACTGTTTCAGTCGCTATTTTCGGTCCAACTGATTTTACTACTCTTTTCTAGTGACTGTTTCAGTCGCTGTTTTGGGTCCAACGGATTTTACTACGTTTTACTAGCGACGGTTTCAGCCGCTATTTTCGGTCCAACTGATTTTACTACTTTTTACTTGTGACTGTTTCAGTCGCTGTTTTGGGTCCAACTGTTTTTACTACTTTTTACTAGTGACTGTTTCAATCGCTCTCTTCGGTCCAACGGATTTTACTACTTTTTATTAGTGACCGCCTCAGTCGCTGTTTTCGGTCCAACGGATTTTACTACTTTTTATTAGTGAGTTTCAGTCGGTATTGTCGGTCCAACTGATTTTACTACTTTTTACTAGTGACTGTTTCAGTCGCTGTTTTGGGTCCAACGGATTTTACTACGTTTTACTAGCGACGGTTTCAGCCGCTATTTTCGGTCCCACTGATTTTACTACTCTTTTCTAGTGACTGTTTCAGTCGCTGTTTTCGGCCCAACTGATTATACTACGTTTTACTGGTGACTGTTTCAGTCGCTATTTTCGGTTCAACTGATTTTACTACTTTTTACTAGTGACTGTTTCAGTCGCTATTTTCGGTCCAACTGATTTTACTACTTTTTACTAGTGACTGTTTCAGTCGCTGTTTTGGGTCCAACGGATTTTACTACGTTTTACTAGCGACGGTTTCAGCCGCTATTTTCGGTCCAACTGATTTTACTACTTTTTACTTGTGACTGTTTCAGTCGCTGTTTTGGGTCCAACTGTTTTTACTACTTTTTACTAGTGACTGTTTCAATCGCTCTCTTCGGTCCAACGGATTTTACTACTTTTTATTAGTGACCGCCTCAGTCGCTGTTTTCGGTCCAACGGATTTTACTACTTTTTATTAGTGAGTTTCAGTCGGTATTGTCGGTCCAACTGATTTTACTACTTTTTACTAGTGACTGTTTCAGTCGCTGTTTTGGGTCCAACGGATTTTACTACTTTTTGCTAGTGACTGTTTCAGTCGCTATTTTCGAATCAACTGATTTTACTACTTTTTACTACTGACTGTTTCAGTCGCTATTTTGGGTATAACTGATTTTACTACTCTTTTCTAGTGACTGTTTCAGTCGCTGTTTTCGGCCCAACTGATTTTACTACGTTTTACTTTTGACTGTTTCAGTCGCTATTTTCGGTTCAACTGATTTTACTACTTTTTACTAGTGACTGTTTCAGTCGCTATTTTCGGTCCAACTGATTTTATTACATTTTACTACTGATTGTTTCAGTCGCTATTTTCGGTCCAACTGATTTTACTACTTTTTTCTAGTGACTGTTTCAGTCGCTGTTTTGGGTCCAACGGATTTTACTACTTTTTACTAGTGACTGTTTCAGTCGCTGGTTTTGGTTCAACTGATTTTATTACTTTTTACTAGTGACTGTTTTAGTCGCTATTTTCGGTCCAACTGATTTTACTACTTTTTATTAGTGACTGTTTAAGTCGGTATTTTCGGTCCAACTGATTTTACTACTTTTTACTAGTGACTGTTTCAGTCGCTGTTTTGGGTCCAACGGATTTTACTACTTTTGCTAGTGACTGTTTCAGTCGCTATTTTCGGTTCAACTGATTTTACTACTTTTTACTACTTATTGTTTCAGTCGCTGTTTTCGGTAAAACTGATTTTACTACTTTTTGCTACTGATTGTTTCAGTCGCTATTTTCGGTCCAACTGATTTTACTACTTTTTTCTAGTGACTGTTTCAGTCGCGGTTTTGGGTCCAACTGATTTTACTACGTTTTACTGGTGACTGTTTCAGTCGCTGTTTTGGGTCCAACGGATTTTACTACTTTTTATTAGTGACTGTTTCAGTCGCTGTTTTCGGTCCAACGGATTTTACTACTTTTTACTAGTTACTGTTTCAGTCGCTATTTTCGGTCCAACTGATTTTACTACTTTTTACTAGTGACTGTTTCAATCGCTCTTTTCGGTCCAACGGATTTTACTACTTTTTATTAGTGACAGTCTCAGTCGCTGTTTTCGGTCCAACGGATTTTACTACTTTTTATTAGTGTCTGTTTCAGTCGGTATTTTCGGTCCAACTGATTTTACTACTTTTTACTTGTGACTGTTTCAGTCGCTGTTTTCGGTTAAACTGATTTTACTACTATTTGCTAGTGACTATTTGAGTCGCTGGTTTCGGTCCAACTGATTTTAATACTTTTTACTAGCGACCGTTTCAGCCGCTATTTTCGGTCCAACTGATTTTACCACTTTTTACTTGTGACTGTTTCAGTCGCTGTTTTGGGTCCAACGGATTTTACTACTTTTTACTAGTGACTGTTTCAATCGCTCTTTTCGGTCCAGCGGATTTTACTACTTTTTATTAGTGACCGTCTCAGTCGCTGTTTTCGGTCCAACGGATTTTACTACTTTTTATTAGTGACTGTTTCAGTCGGTATTTTCGGTCCAACTGATTTTACTACTTTTTGCTAGTGACTGTTTCAGTCGCTATTTTCGGTCCAACTGATTTTACTACTTTTTGCTAGTGACTGTTTCAGTCGCTATTTTCGGTCCAACTGATTTTACTACTCTTTTCTAGTGACTGTTTCAGTCGCTGTTTTCGGCCCAACTGATTATACTACGTTTTACTGGTGACTGTTTCAGTCGCTATTTTCGGTTCAACTGATATTACTACTTTTTACTAGTGACTGTTTCAGTCGCTATTTTCGGTCCAATTGATTTTACTACTTTTTACTAGTGACTGTTTCAGTCGCTGTTTTGGGTCCAACGGATTTTACTACGTTTTACTAGCGACGGTTTCAGCCGCTATTTTCGGTCCAACTGATTTTACTACTTTTTACTTGTGACTGTTTCAGTCGCTGTTTTGGGTCCAACTGTTTTTACTACTTTTTACTAGTGACTGTTTCAATCGCTCTCTTCGGTCCAACGGATTTTACTACTTTTTATTAGTGACCGCCTCAGTCGCTGTTTTCGGTCCAACGGATTTTACTACTTTTTATTAGTGAGTTTCAGTCGGTATTGTCGGTCCAACTGATTTTACTACTTTTTACTAGTGACTGTTTCAGTCGCTGTTTTGGGTCCAACGGATTTTACTACTTTTTGCTAGTGACTGTTTCAGTCGCTATTTTCGAATCAACTGATTTTACTACTTTTTACTACTGACTGTTTCAGTCGCTATTTTGGGTATAACTGATTTTACTACTCTTTTCTAGTGACTGTTTCAGTCGCTGTTTTCGGCCCAACTGATTTTACTACGTTTTACTTTTGACTGTTTCAGTCGCTATTTTCGGTTCAACTGATTTTACTACTTTTTACTAGTGACTGTTTCAGTCGCTATTTTCGGTCCAACTGATTTTATTACATTTTACTACTGATTGTTTCAGTCGCTATTTTCGGTCCAACTGATTTTACTACTTTTTTCTAGTGACTGTTTCAGTCGCTGTTTTGGGTCCAACGGATTTTACTACTTTTTACTAGTGACTGTTTCAGTCGCTGGTTTTGGTTCAACTGATTTTATTACTTTTTACTAGTGACTGTTTTAGTCGCTATTTTCGGTCCAACTGATTTTACTACTTTTTATTAGTGACTGTTTAAGTCGGTATTTTCGGTCCAACTGATTTTACTACTTTTTACTAGTGACTGTTTCAGTCGCTGTTTTGGGTCCAACGGATTTTACTACTTTTGCTAGTGACTGTTTCAGTCGCTATTTTCGGTTCAACTGATTTTACTACTTTTTACTACTTATTGTTTCAGTCGCTGTTTTCGGTAAAACTGATTTTACTACTTTTTGCTACTGATTGTTTCAGTCGCTATTTTCGGTCCAACTGATTTTACTACTTTTTTCTAGTGACTGTTTCAGTCGCTGTTTTGGGTCCAACTGATTTTACTACGTTTTACTGGTGACTGTTTCAGTCGCTGTTTTGGGTCCAACGGATTTTACTACTTTTTATTAGTGACTGTTTCAGTCGCTGTTTTCGGTCCAACGGATTTTACTACTTTTTACTAGTTACTGTTTCAGTCGCTATTTTCGGTCCAACTGATTTTACTACTTTTTACTAGTGACTGTTTCAATCGCTCTTTTCGGTCCAACGGATTTTACTACTTTTTATTAGTGACAGTCTCAGTCGCTGTTTTCGGTCCAACGGATTTTACTACTTTTTATTAGTGTCTGTTTCAGTCGGTATTTTCGGTCCAACTGATTTTACTACTTTTTACTTGTGACTGTTTCAGTCGCTGTTTTCGGTTAAACTGATTTTACTACTATTTGCTAGTGACTATTTGAGTCGCTGGTTTCGGTCCAACTGATTTTAATACTTTTTACTAGCGACCGTTTCAGCCGCTATTTTCGGTCCAACTGATTTTACCACTTTTTACTTGTGACTGTTTCAGTCGCTGTTTTGGGTCCAACGGATTTTACTACTTTTTACTAGTGACTGTTTCAATCGCTCTTTTCGGTCCAGCGGATTTTACTACTTTTTATTAGTGACCGTCTCAGTCGCTGTTTTCGGTCCAACGGATTTTACTACTTTTTATTAGTGACTGTTTCAGTCGGTATTTTCGGTCCAACTGATTTTACTACTTTTTGCTAGTGACTGTTTCAGTCGCGATTTTCGGTCCAACTGATTTTACTACTTTTTGCTAGTGACTGTTTCAGTCGCTATTTTCGGTCCAACTGATTTTACTACTTTTTACTAGTGACTGTTTCAGTCGCTATTTTCGGTCCAACTGACTTTATTACTTTTTACTACTGATGGTTTCAGTCGCTATTTTCGGTCCAACTGATTTTACTACTTTTTTCTAGTGACTGTTTCAGTCGCTGTTTTGGGTCCAACGGATTTTACTACTTTTTACTAGTGACTGTTTCTGTCTCTATTTTCGGTCCAACTGATTTTACTACGTTTTACTGGTGACTGTTTCAGTCGCTGTTTTGGGTCCAACGGATTTTACTACTTTTTACTAGTGACTGTTTCAGTCGCTGTTTTCGGTCCAACGGATTTTACTAATTTTTACTAGTTACTGTTTCAGTCGCTATTTTCGGTCCAACTGATTTTACTACTTTTTACTAGTGACTGTTTCAATCGCTCTTTTCGGTCCAACGGATTTTACTACCTTTTATTAGTAACCGTCTCAGTCGCTGTTTTCGGTCCAACGGATTTTACTACTTTTATTAGTGACTGTTTCAGTCGGTATTTTCGGTCCAACTGATTTTACTACTTTTTACTAGTGACCGTTTCAGTTGCTGTTTTGGGTCCAACGGATTTTATTACTTTTTGCTAGTGACTGTTTCAGTCGCTATTTTCGGTTCAACTGATTTTACTACTTTTTACTAGTGACTGTTTCAGTCGCTATTTCAGTCCAACTGATTTTATTGCTTTTTACTACTGACTGTTTCAGTCGCTATTTTCGGTCCAATTGATTTTACTACTTTTTACTACTTATTGTTTCAGTCGCTGTTTCCGGTTAAACTGATTTTACTACTTTTTACTAGTGACTGTTTTCAGTCGCTATTTTCGGTCCAACTGATTTTATTACTTTTTACTACTGACTGTTTTCAGTCGCTATTTTCGGTCCAACTGATTTTACTACACTTTTCTAGTGGACTGTTTCAGTCGCTGTTTTGGGTCCAACGGATTTTATTGCTTTTTACTAGCGACTGTTTCAGTCGGTATTTTCGGTCCAACTGATTTTACTATTTTTTATTAGTGACCGTCTCAGTCGCTGTTTTCGGTCCAACGGATTTTACTACTTTTTATTAGTGACTGTTTCAGTCGGTATTTTCGGTCCAACTGATTTTACTACTTTTTACTAGTGACTGTTTCAGTCGCTGTTTTGGGTCCAACGGATTTTACTAC